>NW_011341999.1:0-12395 GCF_000735185.1 Notothenia coriiceps
CCCCCTCTAATCTCAGATGCACCCTGAGTCATTTTGTTTAAGTACAGTGAGCCTTTCTAAAATATACAGTAAAGAGACAAACCCACCAGCATTATAGGATATACTATGACTTTGTGCCAAATACTTGTTGCTGATTTAGAGTAATGGCACCTTTTTTATTCCAATTCAAGCACTGCATGTGACCCATTGTCTCCCTATTCTTTACCAGATTGTATGACTACCTAGTACTACTAGTACTTTACTGGACAAGAAGGACATCGGTTTTGAGGATTTTAGACTAAGTAATGATCAATAAAAACTTAACTTATTTTGCACTCCTGCTTGTACATTTTTTCCCTCGCTATAGAAGTATTTTTCCATCCCATCTAAATTTAACAAAGCCAAATAAGATAATTTAACAGACAGCTTTCTCCGAATCAATCATATCTGGTAATCTAACTTTAGAGATGTTATTCTTGGTAATGATTAGTAAAACAACCATTTTAACAAAAAGCTGACATTTATTCGGCTACACCTTTAAACGCAATACAGAACACAATAAATCAATACTTGTAAAATAAAGTTACTTGCAATTAGAAATCCATAAGATAAGTGGGTTATTTTAGATTTTATTTAACATTTATAAACTCCAGCAACATGAGATGAAAACCCAATTATCTCCATCAGAGAAGGCTGTGCTTCTAAAACTGTGTGACTGTACTTTGTCCACTAGGTGTCAGTGACGTTCAGCACATCAACTGAGCTCCGAGTTTTACACCTACTTCACAGTTTTTATCAAGACACTGGTCTGTAGCCCATTACGTCCAAATGTAATTTGATTCTGTTTAATGTATTTTATTCTAACAGAGTTGACCTCATACTAGTATCCTTTATGGTCCTGAAACTGGACCATTGGATCTAAATCAACAAGTTAACAAAAATGAGGTGAAATGTATTACATTTGTTCTACTTAAACACTGTGGGTGATGGGTTTAAACACCTAAAACCTACCATTTGAGGAATGTCTTCCAGTTAATGAGTAAACTCTTTGTGGAGGTGTGGACCTATACGCTTGTTCCTGATGAAATAATTGTGGTTTTGGTTAGTTATGTGTCACAAGAGCTCTGTCGAAGTATTATAGTCTACTCTAGACTATCAACATGCATAAAACCAAACTAATGTAAAGATAACAGTGCCTGCCTGAACTCACAGCTAAAACATTCCAACATGGCAATAACAAATTAGCAATGTTGTGAAGTAAAAAGTATAGGCTATAATGAAAGTCTTGCTTTTGTCTCCTATGTTGATGAAGCATTTAGGAAGTTACTATTTATCTCAAGTGACAGGGTTTCTGCCAAGTCCTCAGACATCCCCCCTTCTCTCTTTCTCTCTCACACACACGCGCGCGCACACACAGAAACACACGCGCACACACAGGTTTATGATAATGAGGAGCCTCAAGGCGCAGGGGGAGCTGGAGCCATTTTCACCATTCAAGCGGAGTTACGCGGACTGAGCGGAGGTGCTGCTGCTCTTGTTGTTGCTGCCGGCGTGTGTGCGAGTGTGTGTAAGGCGCTCCAGCCAAGGTTACTGCGGGTTAACGTCTTCAAATCAGCCGGAGTGACCAGAGAGAAGTGCGCCCGCTGAAAGCATGGCTCCTCTGCAACAAAGGGAAACTCACAGGCGGAAAGTTTAAAGGAATAAGGAGCGACACATATTCCCATTCGGAGACACACAAACTTAGGAGCGATGCACTTCGTTAAATGGGATTTGTTGTTGATTTTCTGGTGGTGTAAACTGGATTCGCTTGTGCATTGTTACACCGTTCACATCAGTGAGGATGCGGGGCCAAGGACTGTGGTGGCCGGGTTGGAGCGGAGCGCGCGCTGTACTTTGGATCAGGTACTCGCTCCCAAATTCACGGAGCAGTTTCTGGAGACAGACGCGGCGGCGGGCATTGTGTTTGTTTCGGACTCCATAAAGTGCCCCTCGCTGCGCTCCAACCCCTTTACCGTGTTCACTGTGTCTGACTGCAGGGACCCCGGCTACAGGCACCTCCTCACCAGCCAGTATGAAGTGCATGTTCACGGTAGGAACTGTTCAAACGTGCGTAAAAGAGAACCTCAGTGGGACATGGAGGTGCTCAGTTTGTTTAGCACGGAGAGCCAACACCGCTCAGAGTGCCACGAAGCAGGCTCTGCTTTATTTGCAGTGGGGGGTCTGCTACCTGGAGCCCCTCTCCGCTGCAAAGTCACCAACACCCGGGACTTTTACTTTTCTGAGGGTGACTTGTGTGTGTCTGAGACGCTCTGCTGGATGCAGGACACACTCCGGGAGCTAGACCTCATCTGCGATGTGCTCACAGGGAATGGATTGAGTGCAGAAGTGAATCCCATTTCCATCCACTGGCGTGTGGGGCAGGGTCCCTTCAGGCAGGCCCACCTAGGGAAGTTGTTAGAAAAGGCAGCTCAGTCTGATTCAGGGATTGTGAGCAGGAGGAGGAGAAGCATCAACAGCAGCCCTCAGTTTCAACCTCCAATGTACCAAGTGTCTGTGGCAGAGAATCAGCCAGCCGGGACTCCTGTTGTTGTTTTGAAAGCAATGGATGTGGATGAGGGTGAGGCAGGCAAGCTGGAGTATTTTATAGAAGCTCTCTTTGATAGCCGCTCAAACAATCTGTTTGCAGTGGACCCGATCAACGGTGCTGTGTCCACAATAGAGGTGCTGGACAGGGAGACTAAAGACACTCATGTGTTTCGTGTGACTGCCGTTGACCACGGCAAGCCCCGGCGTACAGGCATGGCCACCCTCACTATCACAGTCAGGGACACTAATGATCATGGCCCCGTGTTTGAGCAGGAGGACTATAAGGAAAACATCAGGGAGAATCTAGAAATAGGCTATGAGGTGTTAACTGTAAGGGCGACAGATGGGGACGCACCTGTTAATGGTAACATCCTTTACCGCATCATCAACAGTAACGGGTCCAATGAGGTGTTTGAGATTGATTCGAGGTCTGGTGTAATCCGCACCAGAGGCCTTGTAGATAGGGAGGAGGTGGACGCCTATATGTTGCTAGTCGAGGCAAATGACCAAGGTCGTGACCCCGCGCCCCGCAGCGCCACAGCTACAGTTCACATTGTGGTTGAAGATGACAATGATAATGCTCCACAGTTCAGTGAGAAACGCTATGTAGTTCAGGTGCCAGAGGACTTGAGCCCGAACACAGAGATCCTGCAGGTCAGCGCCACAGATCAGGACCGAGGGAGCAACGCTGTGGTTCACTTCAGCATCATGAGCGGGAACACCAGGGGACAGTTTTACATCGACGCTCAGACAGGTAACATGGACCTGGTGAGTCACCTGGATTACGAGGCGAACAAAGAATACACTTTAAGAATCAGGGCTCAGGATGGAGGACGTCCTCCCCTCTCCAACATCAGCGGCCTGGTCACAGTGCAGGTGCTGGATGTCAACGACAATGCCCCCATTTTTGTCAGCACCCCATTCCAGGCCACCGTGCTGGAGAACGTGCCGCTGGGTTACTCCATCATCCACATCCAAGCCGTGGATGCAGACTCTGGAGACAACTCTAAGCTGGAGTATCTCCTCACTGACACCACGCCAAACTTCCCCTTCAGCATCAACAACAGCACAGGGTGGATTATAGTGGCTGCTGAGCTGGACAGAGAGAGTGTAGATTTTTTCAACTTTGGAGTGGAGGCCCGAGATCACGGCTACCCTGTCATGTCCTCCTCAGCCAGCATCAGCATGACTATTCTCGACGTCAACGACAACAACCCAGAGTTCACTCAGAAGGCGTATTACATGCGACTGAACGAGGATGCATCCGTGGGAACCAGCGTGGTGACGGTGTCGGCTGTGGACCAGGACATCAACAGTGTGGTGACCTACCAGATATCCAGCGGTAACACCCGCAACAGATTCTCCATCACGAGTCAGAGCGGAGGGGGACTCATTACTCTGGCGCTGCCTTTAGACTACAAACTAGAACGCCAGTACGTCCTCACCGTCACTGCAAGTGATGGTACACTTCTTGACACCACTAAAGTGTTTGTCAATGTCACTGACGCCAACACACACCGGCCTGTGTTCCAGAGCTCACACTACACCGTCAACATCAACGAGGACAAGCCTGTCAGCACCACTGTTGTCGTGATAAGTGCCACAGATGAAGATACAGGTGAAAACGCCCGCATCACCTACTTTATGGAAGACAGCATCCCTCAATTTGACATCGACACCGACACAGGAGCTGTCACCACACAGATGGAGCTGGACTACGAAGACCAAGTGTCTTACACGCTGGCCATTACTGCTCGGGATAATGGCATCCCCCAGAAGTCTGACACCACCTACCTGGAGATACTGGTGAATGATGTCAACGATAACTCCCCCCGCTTCCTCAGAGATCACTACACAGGCTCCGTCATGGAGGACGTGCCGGTGTTCACCAGCGTGGTCCAGGTTTCTGCCACTGATAGAGACTCTGGGCTCAACGGTCGTGTCTTCTACACCTTCCAAGGGGGGGAGGATGGTGATGGAGATTTCATAATTGAGTCCACCTCTGGTATTATTCGAACACTGCGTAGGTTGGACAGAGAAAATGTGCCTGTATACAGCCTGCAGGCGTTTGCTGTAGATAAAGGCGTTCCTGCTCTGAAAACACCAGTAAATGTCCACGTTACAATCCTAGATGTGAATGACAACCCTCCTGTGTTTGAGAAAGATGAGTTTGACATCATGGTGGAGGAGAACAGCCCCATAGGTGTTGTTTTTGCACATGTGTTAGCCACAGATCCAGATGAAGGCAGCAATGCACAGATTATGTACCAGATAGTGGAGGGAAACATCCCCGAGGTGTTCCAGCTCGACATCTTCTCCGGAGAGCTGACAGCACTGATAGACCTGGACTATGAGACAAAGTCTGAGTATGTGATTGTGGTCCAGGCCACCTCGGCTCCTCTGGTCAGCCGCGCCACAGTCCACATCAAACTGGTCGACAAGAATGACAACCTGCCTGTGCTCAAAAACTTCCAGATCATCTTCAACAACTACGTGACAGACAAATCCAACAGCTTCCCCACTGGAGTGATCGGGCGCATCCCAGCGTTCGACCCCGACATCTCGGATCAGCTTCACTACAGCTTCGAGGTGGGCAACGAGCTGAACCTAGTCCTCCTGAACCAAAGCACGGGGGAGATCCAGCTGAGCCCGGCTCTGGATAACAACCGGCCCCTGGAGGCCTCCATGAGGATCTCAGTGTCAGGTGAGACTGTTTATAACTTTATGTGTTTCAGACTCCTCTCAGTGCAGTGAGGGGGAGAAGTTGTTTTCCTACTCTATTTCCATTAACACGTCCTGTCTCTTCATTTACATTTTCTCTTCGCTTCACCTCACAAGATAATGGAAGTGATGATGGCTTAAGTATGTCTCCTCTGGCTTCAGTGTTGCAGAGTGATTTCTCTATAATAGAAATATTCATGGAGGAGGATTCATTTTCACTGTAAGATATTTGAAATAGTAAAAGTAAGTAAGTAATACATTGGTTGCTTGCTTGCTCTTACATTTTAAGAAACAATTATGAAAAATGTCTTTCAGTGTTCCTTGTTTAGACCACAACTCAAAGACATCCACTTTACTGTCATCCAGGAGTCAAGACACCTGAAATCATTCGCATTTAAGAAGCTGCAATCAGAGAATAATTTGTTCATAATCGTTCAATAACATCGTTCTTTGCAGCTCTTATTTTTGAGCCACTCCACTTCTTCCCCCTTTCAAATAATCACACATGGCACCTGTTCCCAAAGATGTATTTAAGCATGTTAAGTCTGTTATTTAAATTATTTGGGTAATGTAGGAGGTGCCTTCTGTCATTTGGCAACCCCTTATGAGAAGCCTGATTTCGCTCCGTCTATTGAGGAGATTTAAATAGCTGTTTGCCTGAGCAGGTCTGTGTCCTGTGGGATCCACACTCCAGTGGCCACACTGATCATGCCCCATGATTGTCCATCATACCCCCCCTCCCACATACTATGAAAGACATAATTCAATTGTGGTTTCTTTCTAGAGCTTGTGTAGAGTCAGAATTAAGCAGTGATGTTATTTAAGTGTTGAATTGTTTGACTGGCTTGTTTTTTTTCTCTCTGTAGTTGAACCAATGGGCTGGAATTGAATAGCTTTCAGCTTTCAGAGTGTTTAAGCCGGTTTGATGGTTAATTAAGAGAGAAAAACTGTTGGTTGGGATGTAAAGCCTTGTTTGTTCCACTCTTTAACACTTTTACTTCAGGCAAGAGAAGGTTATAGGTCATTCAAACAAGCCTGGCACTTTTTGTCTGTTCATGCTCACTGCTGCTGTTGTCTCTCCTAACCTGCATGTCAGAAACGGCCTGCCTTTTCTGCACCTTTTTAATCTTGCATGCCTGCACAAATTAGAGAGTTTTATTTGCTCCACAAATGTGACTGAACTTGAATTGGACCCACAGAGAGTGGGGGGCGTGTTGTTGTTACCCTCTGTTGGAGCTTATTTGACGCAGTGTGATCTGCTGTAAATCTCACTCCTCTTTGACCTTGGCACAACCTGAGAGACGGAAACTGAGAGAGCCAGAGAACATTAGGAGATTGGTTTAAAAAGGAAATCAGATACTTAACAAGAACAGTGAGGATTAGGGCTGTAAGGAAATTCAGGAATTCATTGATTTGACTGAGTGAGACAGTGAAGTGATTGTTGATGAGTTGGCAGTTCAGAGCAGATACTGGTTTTTTTTAAGTGGCTAGTTGTTAGAATGGATAGGAGCCGAGCTCTGCCTCTCTTGAGAACAATAGTGAGCTGTCGATTGAGAGGCAGGCGCTCGAGCTCATACCAGGCTGTGGTTGAGGGCAACAGCTGTGACTCCACCACGGACCAATTAGAGGCTGTGTCTGCCCAGCGCGTCCCGCACCTGCTGGGGTTTATGTGTCAGCACCCCTGCCGGAGACAGAAGGAGACGGAGGGAGGCAGGAGGACATGGGGGGAAGGGGTGGAGGGTTAAGTTGTGGTGGTGTAAACTGGCAACATGTTGGAAAAATACAGTCGTACTGTAAGAGAGCAGGAAAGCCCTTAGACGGGCAACAGGAGGAGGAGGAGGTGGGGTAGGAAGATGAGCTCATCCAATAGATGCCGCTGACCCCAATTTTGAAAGGCTTCTCCCTCCAGGGACCTCCCAAGTCTTCCCATTATCTTTCTCTTCGTGCTGCCGTTTAAGAGGCCCCTTATGATGGACGATTTTTGATGGGCTCTTTTGTATGCTGTTGGACTGTGATTAACATCATTTTTGAGCACAGCTCCTCACTCTGAAATGGATGCAACGTTTCAAATGTAGCTGCACTTTGCTCAAGTTTTTAGGATTTCCCATTCAGGAGCTTTAGTACCACCTTTTAAATAATCCACAGATTATGATTATCTTCTTAATTTAGGAAAATAATCCATTGCACTGCCCCAACTGCTCGTTCTACAGTAATTAATTTTCAGATAATGAAAACCATATCATGTCATATTAATATCTTCAATACAACATAAAGTATGACATATGCTTGATACTGTTATTACAGTGACCCCCAGACATTTTAATAACCTGGGTGTCAATAACAAATGTTATTCTATATTAAATCTCTTGGAAAGAATATCAGAGTATTGACAGACTCTTAGGGATATCAGTGTCTAATCGGCAAGTTTCGCTTAGAGATAATGTGTGTTTTCTATTTAATATCATGTCTCAATGTTATCTTTTCCTTTATAATTCTCTGTCGAGTGTAACTTTTGTACCGTATGCTAATTTCTCCATGAGTCGATTTACAGGAAACAAGAGCCACCTCTTTAGCCTTTTCAGCAATCATCAACTCACTTCAAATGCACCATAAATATAGTGGCTCAGCACCAAACTACCTGAGGAGCAAATGTACTGATTTAAGTGTCATAGTATAAGTAACATTGACTAAATTATTTGTTTGGTTCACTTGCATCTAGATTTATTTGTCACTGCAATGGCAAACAGATGTTGTATGCACTTGCTTACAATTGTTTATCATAACCATTTAAAGATGTAAAGGAGTCAGATTGACAGCAGTAGTGTGCTAGCATTGGGCCTGCCTCCTTACTAAATATGAGGAGAACAATAAACTCATATTAGGGTACTATTTAACTTGTTTTTTCTGTACCAAAACTGGTTTGAGTGATCTGTTCAGTTGTAGCTCCTATTTTTGACATGTTGAGAACGGAACTAACAAATGTGCCACTTCTGTATTATGAAGAGAAATGCGGTCACACTGCAGAATTGAGAGGCTGGTTGTCGTCTGAGGGATTAGATATGCTGCATCTGTATCCTGGGATGTGCCAGACCAGTGTTGACATACTCAGGGGCTGATCTACTGTTCCCAGGCAAGCGTGAGCCTGCATAAATAGGTGTTTGCATTTGAAGGGTGAGATTTCCCCCCCTGCTTCTGTCATCTTTGAAGCCCTGTTAATTTCCGTATCGAAGCTATAGCTAATCCTACATCATCCCCTATTTTTGAACATGTTATTATCCTTTTTAGTTTAAATATGAAGTTAATTTGTTGTGTCTTCTGTAGTGTTGTCAACATTATGTTGAACATTAATTCCTGCACGTCTCTTGCAATATACAGTGACTGTAGGATTGACACACTTACATGTTAACCTCCTGGGTGGCAAAAATACAATGTATACATTATTCCAACTACGAGGACACGTTGTCCTTGTGTAATCACATTCTGAATCCAAGCCTGTACCATAGCCTGCATGCTTACTTTGCAAGCGCCAATGCCGAGATTTAACAGACAAACACGCCTCCGCAACTAATGATGGCAGTTAGATTCAGCTCACATCACACTGCAGGTTGTACAGACGCTCAAATTACATGGTGGACAGCAGATATTCTCTGGCTCTGGTCAGTGTGGAGGGAGAGATTTTTAAGTTTCAAGCGTCTAAAGTGGTTGTTGATGCTCCAAGGTTAAACAACTTTGTTGTCAAACTTGTCTGAGCCAAACCTGTTGGCATTCAGCCAAACCAACTGGAACAAACATACATACGATTATATGTATCAGGTGTTTGGTTTTCAAAGGGTATTTAGTGCTTGAATAACTTCTTTAAAATATGTGGATGCTCAGTGTTTTTCCTTTAATTAGATAACATAGATAATAGCAATGTATGTAGTTGAATTTCTTAGACCTTTGCCCCCTGCCCTTTGCCAGCCTTGCATACGATTATGCTACAAGACTGGAATTTTAATAGAGGAGACTCTCTTCTTCATCACATATCGTAAAAGTAAGAGCCAAGACATTCTAAGCCAGCGTAATTTCATTATAATCTATTAAACCTTTAAGCTGTCTGTGGAGGAACTTTCTCAGGGGTTTGTGTTCTGTAACACTAGGCTGCACACATCTTTTATATATGTTAGAGGCCTCAAACAGCTGGACCTCTCTGATTGCATTTCTTCCTCGCCGTCATATAATTATTTCACTCAAACAGAGCACGCCTAGGTTTCTGCGTTGATGAATTTCTGTAAGCCCTATGGTTGATTCATAGGATTCAAAGTCACAGCTTGCGAATGCTCGGCTGTGTTTGGTGCTGGAGTCATCTGTAATTCGCTCTTTTCATTCTCCCCGGATGGCGTTAGTCACACTCGAGGCTTGCTTGGAATTTTTGTAGCGAACGTGTTTCTCTTCTCTTTCCTCCATCTAACATCACCTATCACCTTGATCCTGTTTCTCTTTCCCCCTTTTTGTTTGCCTGTCACCATTCCCCATTTTTCTCCTATCTACGCGGGTCTATAGCTCTCACCCCTGCAACCTCCACTGTTCCCTCCCATCATTTCAAGCTCCTCCACCCTCCCTCTTCTCCCCCCTCTCTCTCTCTCTCTCTCTGTCTCTCCCTCCTTTGACTGTGAAAGGAAGAATGCCTAAGAGAAATGCTTTGTTAAGCACCCAGTTGTCATGGTGAACCTAGCAATGCCTGAGAAATTCCTTGTGGGTGGGGACGGAGGGGTAAGGTCCCTTTTGTGGAGGGGAGATGGGGGGGAGGGGAGGCACATAAAGTTCCAAAGAGCAACTGTCCCCCTCTCCCTCTTTCCAGTGAGGCATGTAAGGCTTTCTTTGGACCTGTAATGCTCCGGGACACTGACCTGTCCCGCCCGCAGCTTTCACTGCCAACGTTTTTACAGGACAGTCAGCCGACACCTGACCGCAGATAAAAACTTTCCATGGAAAGGACAAAGTTTAGAGTTGCATATGACAGATGTGAGAGGCCCTGTGTTTCGAAGAGTTTAAAGTTTGCGGTGATATGATAGCGTTGTCTTTTAAGCTCTTTGATTTGTGACACAGATGCACTCAGAGGGTATCCGATATCTCTCTGCCGCCTTGTTTCTCAGCCCTGAACATCCTCCTGCGGGTCTCCCTCCGCCACGCTTGGTTGCATTGAAGGTCCGGAGGTGGGGTGAGGGTGCGGGTGAGAAGGGGGGAGGATGACCTCATCTGTATGTGGGGAAATCGTGTTTGGGAGATTAGGACTGGGGCATCGCGGGGTGAGGCCTTGTGGTGCTTGCTTATATCTCAGCGTTGTCCTGCATTGTCCTCACTATCCCGGCAGACAATGGTTGTGGGATCTGTCTGGGACGACCCCACCCCCCCACCCCTCTCTCATTGTGTCCACTTGTTTTCCCCGGTGTTGCCTCTTCATGACAGTTTCACCAGGCCTGCTAGGCATCCGTGACGTATCCTATTTACTGTACAGTCTGATTCAGGTACTTTTTAAACTTCATGACTGAGCACTTATGATGAAGCTCACGAGTAGTTAGACTTAGGCGTACCTCTGCTGGTGCCAGGTGAAAGTAGCGGGGTAGCTATAAATAAAAATGTTGTTTTGGTTAAAAAATATATCCACATATTGAGCTGTAACCCCCTTCAGACATAAGTTATTATTGAGAGTGTGTGAAGAAAGAAAAATAGTTTAGCTAAAAGTAGTTTATAAGTTGTCAATAAAGGTAAATGCACAATGTGTCATTTCCTGGGGGTTTCTCAATAAAATTAATAACAAAAGACAGAGTTTAGTGGCATTGGCTTTCATGCATTTCGCTTCTCCAGGTAAGGATTCTTTCATTGGTCAGGAGGTTTTTATTTGGAGCCAGAATTTCTGCAGAAATCTCCTCCTCCAAGAGTTAAACGTCACAAATCAGTGTTTCTTCATTGCTCTTTGGCTTGCTCAGATGTTTCATATAACTTAAAGGTGTGGTAGGTAAGTTTGAGAAACCGGCTCGAGATACACTTTTTGTTATATTCCATTGAATGCTCTTAACATCCCGATAGCAATGAATATCTTAAGTGCTTTGACAAAAAATCCATAAAAAAATGTCATCCTTGAAAGCCGTAGTACTGTAAAAAGCATGACCAATCATTTTTACCCTAAAATAACTGGATGGCCTCCCTGCCTGTCAGCCTTCCATCTGTGCACAAACTTATCTCGTGCCCTCATTGGTCATGTGCGCGTTCGTGTGTGTTGGAGGAGGGGCTCTGTAAGGAAGTGGCAGATTTTTTCCGGTTGTGTATTTTCAAATTCTAGCGCACACGAGCTGGTTTCTCCAAAATTACCTACCACACCTTTAAGTTCCAGCCACCAATTAACAAAAATTGCAATGCAGTTCTAGTTGTTTTGAGACATTGTTATTTGGAATTGTCACATTTTACAATTGTTTGAGTAGTTGATAAACTGTTTAAATGGCTGTCTCTATATGGTTGAAACGTCCATTATGGGTGCTCCAAATGCAAACTTGACATAAACTGTGTTCAAATGAACATGATGTGAGGGGTTGATGAAGGGGTACTTGAGTTCATAAGACAGGTCTGTGTTGGGATTTTTGGAAATCACTGGTCTAGTACAATAGACCATCATAAAAAATAATTCCACACCTCCATCAGAGTAGAGAAATAATAACAAATGTATGCTTCTCACACTGTGAAGGTGACGGATAATGTGTCTTTCACAGGCCTTTACCTGTACGCAACACTGCGCTCATTTTGGATTGAAGCATAGTGAGATTTCACAGTAACCTGGTTTCATAGCTTAAACTCTGCCCTGCTAACTGTCAACATCAGGCTGTTAGACAGGAGGGCGAGAGGTGTGACCGGTGGAGGTGCTGAAGGCGTCAGGCTAACAAAACAGATGGGTTCCTCGTGAGCTGCCAAACATTTACACATTACTACCACAGTACATTTGTGCTTTCACAGTTTGGTGGCACTCAATGAATGATAGTGACCAGGGCCGGCCCTTGGCATAGGCGACATAGGCGGTCGCCTAGGGCACCAGATCTGGAGGGGTGCTGCGCTGTGAGAAAAAAGAAAAATTATTT
>NW_011342000.1:0-2043 GCF_000735185.1 Notothenia coriiceps
CTCAGAATAATATATATGATATGTTTTATAATGATTGATCATGAAAGTGTTCTCAAAGCTGGTAAAGGTGCAGCTAGTTTGAATGACTTTGTATACTGCAGGGTAGCTTGTGGATTTACTCCAGGTGGAACTAAAGTCTGATTTAACACTTGAATAGATGTAATAATCAATATGCATGATAACTAAAGGTATTACATAAAAGTAGGAGTAAAAGTACACAGTAGCATACAATGGAAGCACTCAAGTCAAGGACAAGTATCCCAACATTTTACTTAAGTACAGTATAGATTACATGTACTTAGTTACTTTACACCACTGATTCTTGATTCTTAAACCTAGATTTTAGGGACCTACCTGAGGAGGTGTCCCGAGGAAAAGCTCTGAGTCCTCGGCCAGGATCCAGCGGTGACTGCTGCCGTCCTCCATGCAAACTCTCTTAACCTCACGAGTCTTCTCAGAGCTGTCACTAAAGCCATTTTAAAAACCGTCCGACCTGCACAACACCGTAAACACACTCCACTTCAGTCGAGGAGGCACAAGCTAAGCTAAGGTAGCTTGTTTTAGCTGCGTTACGTCACCCCGTCACTGTCACGTTGGTTGCGTAACGTGCGTAACATTTACGTCAGAAAACGTGAGCGTTCCAAGCCACGAGAAAACAACATCCTGTAAGGACTTTCAAACTAGAATTGTTAGCAACCAAAGTGTTGAAACTTTAGATCAAGAGAGTAACACACAATTTTGGGATACTTGTACTTTACTTGAGTACTTCAATTGTTTGCTACTTTGTACTTTTACTCCACTACTTGTATTAAATACATTTAGTAACAAGGCAGATTTGGATTAATGTTGTGAAATATACTCAACTCTTAAATCACACTTTAGTTAAACCTGGAGTAATTCACCAATCTGCACAATAACTACTTTTAATTTTGGTACTTTAACTATGTTTTGATGCTGATACTTTTCTACTTTTACTTGAGTAACATTTTGATTACAGGACTTTTACTGTAACAGAGTACACTGGTACTATTACTCAAGTAAGATCTGAGAATTTCTACTATTACTCAAGTACAAGATCTGAGTACTTCTACTATTACTCAAGTACAAGATCTGAGTACTTCTACTTTTACTCAAATACAAGATCTGAGTAGGCTACTTCTCCCACCTCTGGCCGTACATACAGTAAGTTCAAATGAAGTACCTCAAGTTAGTATAACTGTTTTGTATTGCATCCTCAGAAAGGTTTTTGTATAACCTTTATTTTGGAAGTTAAACCATGTTCCTGTTGCTAGGTGCTTCATTATGTCTGGCTTGATGCCGGCAACAGAAAATGCTCTGCCCCAAAAGTGTTGCTCAATAAAGGTCAAAGCTTTCCACATTTGGACCTCCAAACTCTCTCCTGGCAAAGATTGATAGAAAAATATCAGACAAAGGTCACGTTTACTAGAAGACAATTGTGTAATACATCTGCATCACTATGACAAGAAACCTTACGAATGAGAAGCCAATTAAAAACAAGGGATCGGTTTGATTCATCTGTTTTAGACCAACGATGCATCATTTGAATTGAATTGAAATATATTGAATTATTACACCTTTTTTTTAAAAGTGTATGGGGCACACCCAATGAACCATCTATAAAGCCACACCTTATTATAACCACCATCAAAAGAAATGAGCCGGTTGTGAAGCTAATGTAAACCTAAACATTAACTTCAACTACTCGACACTCTTTCCAGATAATTCCCCGTACAAACTCTTATTTAAATACTATAGAGTTTGTTCGTCAGCACTGTATGTTTTAGCAATAGCTCACGAGTCACGACAGGCCGTGGTATATGCTCATTATATCACAGCTAAGGGGCGTGGTTCGGCCCGACGCGAAGCGGAGCCCAACTGTATACAGTTTTTCTGAGACGCGGAGGGATACTGACTTGTTGTGAAAAGTAACTTCAATTCTACCCGTGGTAAACACTCAGTATATCACGGCTAAGAACCAATCAGATTGCTTGATTTGACTTGTCCGTTTTATAATACTGCTTA
>NW_011342001.1:0-1760 GCF_000735185.1 Notothenia coriiceps
TTTTATTTATATAGCACATTTCTAAACCGATTTTTGGTCGAGCCAAAGTGCTGCACATACAATAAAAATACTTTACAATAAAAACACTTTACAACAAATACAACAGCACAAATAAAAAACACATACAGGGAAATGTCAGGAGTCATGCTCTGCTCAGACTAGGAGGCCAGAGAGAATAAATTCGTTTTAAGTGTTGATTTAAAAACCCCTAGGGTCTGGGCCGACCTCACATGGAGGGGCAGAGTGGTCCAGAGCCTGGGGCCATTATAGTGGGGTTTCTTTAAGCTTGGGAGTTTCCTTGTCTGCTGCAAGGATCAAATTGTAAGCCCCCTGAGGCACATTTGCCATTGTGAATTTAGGCTATATAAACACAATTAGGTTTATTGATGGATAAGTTTGTTCCAGTATCAGTCCCTAAGTAACCTGAGTGTAACCCTCAACCACAATCTGAAATGCACTGACGTTTGAGGCTTGGCAAGAATCCAATGTAAAATGTTGTAAATATATCAGAAATAATGTGAAATTGGCAACTGTCTACCAGCATCTTTTATGACTATTTATGAGTATGTATTTAATACTAATATCAGAAACCAGTGATTCTGTTATGTATCATGTGTTTTTATTCATATGACCGACTAGTTCCACATGTGTCTGGCTGTTGTTTATGCCAATCATTTGAAACCACAGAGAAGATACGCCAACTAAATGATGACTCCTTACCAAGTGGTTGATAATGATAGACAGCAGTGTGGTCTGCAGCAGTAGTGTTTATGTCTGTTCTCTGAGGAACGTTATCAGACATGTGCCTTTTTATTGCTACAGTACAACAACAGCACATGAACACAGCTGAGTTCGGAGAAACTGCCAAAATTGAGTAGGTAAAAAGTGTGTTTGTGAGAGTTGACAGGGTGAGAAGTCAGTGGTCTAGACATGTCCTGTCTAGGGGAGAAGTTAAGTTTGTGTGTGTTTGTCACAGTAAGAACTGCACCGTGGTGAGAGCAGAGAAACAAATGAGTCAGGAAGCAGATTCCTGGAACTCTTCCTACACACACACCTTCATGTTTTAAACCAGTTTCACCACTGGAAATATTATAATGATATCTATTTTTATATACAGGGACATTAAAAGCCTTGAGTTGAGATTCTACTGAATTGTATTATCACATGTAGTGATCAGAGAAGAGGAAACGGTGAACTTGATATCAATGTGATAACATTAGAGTGAAAGTCCTTGTTATGATTGACACTGACGCCCTCCTGCACCGGAGCTGTAAGGCAATGCTAATGCTAGCTAGGGATAGCGTTATGCAACTTCTTTACGTCCGATATCGATACTGCAACCCGGAGAATCTGCCAAAACTCAATCTCACATCTCATTCTTCTGAATTATGGGAAGTGTAGTACAAAAGCACACCAATGAGCAGTTTGGACAAAAGATAGGAAACAATAACAACTGAAGAACTTTGCTTTTGCAGATTCATTCAAATGTTCTTCTGTCTCAGTTTTGAACACATCCAGTTTCACTTCGAACACGGCTGTAATTGTCCTGACTCTCTTTGACACACACGTATTCCACTCCTCAAAGGTCTCTCTGTTTATTACCATCAGCTGAAACTGTCAAGTGCCCTTCATTTTTGTAAATCTCACTCCATTTTAATAACTCACTGAACAAAATTATTTATAGATCAGTTGTTGATTTGTCTGTCTAACCTTTTAATTCTATTTTTGCAAGTGTCAGACCTCCATACATTTTACTAAAC
>NW_011342002.1:0-6519 GCF_000735185.1 Notothenia coriiceps
AAAGAAAGACACCTGATTTTCCTTTTATGTCTTCGGTAATTACTTTATAAAAAGCTGTGGATGTGTACACATATTTATATATATATTTCTAAGTCTTTATTGTTATGATTTTGTATATAGTACAGCTACTCTACTTTACTCTACCCAATGATATGCATTCAATGTAACCGCCTATAATGTATTACCATGTGCTGTATGCTTAGGCTGAATGTTTGTAATTTCTTGGTTATTTCTTCCGATGTATGTGTGTGAATGTTGTTTGTATGTTGTACTTGTTTGTTATTTGTTTTCTTGGGACCCCCTTGAAAACGAGGTGATTCACCTCAAGGGGTTTATCCTAATAAAGAAATTTGAATATAAGGGGTTCCAGAGATATCACTGTGCAAAACACACCGGTCAATTTTTACCGAAAATAGTATGGGAAGGGGGGTATGACCTAACGCAAGAGAAGGGTTAATAAACCTGAAAAGGCAAATGAAATAAATTAAATGAAAAAGAGATTTAGAAATCAAGTTCCTGCCTTTGATGATGGATTGGGGAAAATGGATAAGCTCCAGAAAATAAATTAATGGACGTAAGGAAAAAAAGTTATCTTGGACCGTAAATTACGATATAAAATGAAACTTGACAAGATCTGTTTATCTTTTCATACATAACCATGCTCAGAAGCCTGACACCAGCTGATCTCATAGTCATAGCGCAGCACTCTATACTTTAACTTATTGCACTAAGACATGTTACACAGCCCTGAAATAACCAGCGCTGCAACATTCTTGCTAGAAAGCTGTGTTTCATCGGAGAGTGAAAAAGTACTTTGTTCTGTCAGAGATTACATTTTATTTTGATCAGTGCACAAGATTTAACTGAATAGTGCATAACAAGAATACTGTAGGCACATATTTGATGGGATACATCACATATATTATCATCTTACATTCATTGCTGTCTCAACCTAAGAAAAAAAATATAGTTTAGAATGTGAAGGGCAGCTTAAAAAAAAAAAAGACGTTCAAACAAAATAGTAATAAATTAGTAAAATATTCTTTAAACTCTCATTTCTGTGTAATGTGAAAAATATATTTTTTAAACATTTCCCTCTCATTTTTGGTAAATCATATTTTGTGAAAAATATTCTTCAAAAGCATAACAATAATACTGTAGGCACCTATTCAGGGACAACTTGCTACATACAATTGCACATCAGAAAAAGGCATTCAAAAACATACAATCTTGACACAAAATACTACACGTTTTTTAAAGAAATTCACTTTCTGAAAGCCTTTTGCGTTAAGATAATAACAAAATGAATGGCAGCACCACGCATCACCCCCCCCCCAGGTGATGAATGTTTGGTCCATGTTGGAGCAGCTCCCCTCAGTCTGCACACACACTGAAAGTAAAAAAACAGAGGGGGCAGCCATTAGCATTCAAAGCTACAGACGGAGAATCAGCACTTCTAGAACAGGGATTATGGGATGCTACATGAGACCTTTTATTTACTGTTGAAAAAGAGTACAATAGGGGACCTTTAATTACAATTTTCAGGTACTTGTACTTTAGTTAAGTATTTTTCATTTAATGCTAATTCTACTCCACCATTATATATTACATACATATTTTGAGAAATCCAATATAGTACTTTTTCACTCCATTACCTGACCTTATTTAGTTTACAGATTCGGATTATTAGCTCACACAAAATATAAATCCACTAATAAATAAACATTGACATTAGTATAGGTGAAGATGTGCAGTAGCAGTATATTAAGTAATGAAGCTGTAGTTTTACCGGCTGTGATGAACACATCAATAATCAGAATCCAGTCATGTTATAGATGATTCTGAAACCAGATATTACGCATAACGAGTACTTTTACACAGTATATTTTGATGCCAATTATTTTTTACTTTTAGGTAAGATTATGAACGTGTTTTGAGTCCGTCTGGAAATGGAAAGAGGACGCAGGACTGAGACGGGAACACAGCTATGAGATATTATTGATCAACTCATCGTTATCAGCACTCACTCGATCGTATGCAAGCAGTATTTCTGGTTCTTGGTCAGCTCCACCAACACTTTGAGTCCTGAGTTTTCCAGGTTGTTGCCCATCAGATGCAGCTCTGCCAGGTGTTGGGGGTTGGCCTTCAGGGCGGCAGACAAGAACTGGATGCTCCTGGAGGTCAGGCCGCAGGTCCTCAGTCTGCAGGGGAACACCAGGAGAAACCAGCTCACTGTAGATGACCCTTCATTAATCCCAACGTGGAAGTTCAGATTTCTACTTTGTATTGTATACAAACGTTACAAATACACACAGGACCTCTACACATGAGGTCTGAATACATATTTATGTATTTGCATCTATTTATTGATCAAGGGACAATACACATGATCTAACATGGAGACTTTAGTTGTGGAGTCTATTTTTATATAACATTACAAGAGGGATTCTTATTATGACATGATATGCTTATTGTGCTATGACTATGGAATAAATAGACACAATCACCAATCCCAGGTTCTGATGGGTTGGATACGAAACGAAGGGAATAGTAATAGAAGAAAGTTTAGCCGAATTAGAAATGTTGCAAAGACCAGGTGCAGACACTGTAGAGACAATGAGTTATTGAAAACAGGAGATCGCCTTGGACAGTGTGTTCTCAACGCAGACGCATAACTGGGAACTAGTATAATGGACTACAGAGCTACCAACCCTTGTCCACACACCGCCTGATTTGAATATTTTGAATAAAATCCTACAATTTTCAAATATAATATACTATGTAAGACTCCTTAAAAAACACCAAACAATGTTGCTATCCTAAAAAACATGATTTTGAGGAATATAAACGTAAATCTTTGTACTGTGGGCCCTTCTTTCATAACATGACTTTAATATGCTGACTAAAAATAAATGCTTCTTATTATTATCATTGTGGGGATTCTTTAAGAAGTAAGGAAATCAAATAATAACTTACGACAGCTTCTCGAGTTTACAGTGAGGGCTTCTGATTCCCGTGCAGAGTTTCCTCACTCCCTTGTCCTGCAGGTCGTTCCCCGACAGGTCCAGCTCGCTGAGGATGCTCTCCTTAGAGGCCAGGCCCGAGGCCAGCTCTGCACAGCAGTCATCCGTCAGGCTGCAGTGACTCAGGCTGGAATGCAAAACAAGTCACGTTACAGCATAAAGTTCTTGTATTATGTCGCCCGGCCTATCAAAAGCAGTCGCATGTCACAGCAGATCATTTTGAGATTAACATGGATTTATGCCAAAAACTAATGTTTGGTCAATCATATTTTAAAGAGTTGCAGGCAGGGGGGAGCCTATAGAACACACTACAGGAAATAAACCAAACTTCAATAAAAGTGGTGATCAGCAATGTTATACTGTATGTTCAAAAGCCTACTGTGCAAAATGAATGCAAACAAGAATAAGAAACTCTTATCACCAAATTCACACAATACATTTTTTTTTAAGCTTGAAATGTCAGGGTGACATCTTCTGAGATTAAATGTCACGCTCTAATCAGTGCCTCTCCCCTCCCTCCCTCCCTACGTCTCCTTGAAATGCTGATGAACTGTTCTCAACTCAAATAAAGACTAATCTTGGCCTTCAGAATAGTAAACTAGTGTAGCCTAATTCAGATCATACAACCTGTAAAGGAACTTAATGACAGAGGCATTACAACAGGCTGTGTGTTTTCCCGACAAATACACACAGCCCTAAATTAATTAAATTACGTACAACATTGAAGGCTTCTTTTTTATAATCTAGCTCCGTAACTGTTTGATTTTGCTTACATTTTGGAGATCATAAATAATCCATATATTATTGGGAAGCTAAGAATGTCCTCTTTTCAATAGTGTATACAATACTAATGTTTCTGATTTTGATGAAGCAAGTTACATTTGTGTAATGGAGGACTACGGTTTGAAAATGATTTACTTGAGCGCTCTCAGGTGGCTGCAGGGGTTCTTCAGTCCGGCTGATATTTCCCTGACCCCCTGGTCCCCGAGGCAGTTCATGCTGAGGTCCAGCTCTCTCAGCTCCACCGCCTGCCAGTCGGTCTTCTGCGTCAGCCCCTTGTACAGCTGCGACAGGGAGCACAGGACCGTGGCAAGATGAACGCAAGCCCTGCCAGTGATTCCACACCTTGAAACACTGAGGGGAGATAAGAGGAAACAAATCAGTCAACAGTTTGTTCTGCAGAAAATAATTAGCTAGAACGAAACCACACATGTAGAAATAAACGTCGTCATGCAACATCAACCAGGCATACGTGTGACACTTTATGAGTTCATATCTGTTTTCTATCATTGGTGTAGCAACAATACCTACTCATTCAAACCATTTGATGAATAATTAAGACGCGATGCGGCTGCCAGGTTAGTTTACCGTGGCTGGAGTTTTATATGATATGGGACGCATTCCTCCATTAAACGCACCAAAAATGTAAATGTCTACTGTTAGGGAAATGTTTACCCCAGCCCAGACCTTCGACCCAGTTTATTACTCTTTTCCTTCCTTGGAGCTGTGTATGGCCACGCAGTCTTGAGTGAACAGTGAGTAGAGGAGAGGGCTGAGCACGCAGCCTTGAGGGTCTCCGGTGTTGAGGATCAGGGTGGAGGATGTGATGTTTCCCACCCACACTGCCTGGGGTCTGCCCGTCAGGAAGTTCAGGATCCAGTCACAGAGGGCGCTGTTGAGCCCGAGGTCTCTGAGCTTGATGGCCAGCTTGGAGGGCACAATGGTATTGAAGGCTGAACTGTAATCAATGAACAGCATTCTCACATATGTGTTCCTCTGGTCCAGGTGTGAGAGGGCAGTGTGGATGGTGAGGGCTATGGCGTCATCTTGACACATAACAGAGTGTTATAGTTGACACAGAGTGTTTTGCAGGCACTAGGGACATCTGGTAGTCCATGTTATCTGGTACTTGCTCTTAGCAAGGGTCAGGAGCTGTAGTGCTTTGCTTGGTTGTCTTGTCATGGCAATGTTGATTATTCTCTTAGAACTAGTTGAATACTTGGGACTGGGTGAGAGAGCTCCAGAAGTGGTTAGAGAACAAACGTGAATACAAACCTGTATACAAGTTGCATCGCTGCCTGGGCCTGCAGACAGACCCTGAACATGTGTCAGAACAGCAACTAATTCACTGCTCCTCGACTGGATCCTGTTATCGATTAGTCAAGCTGCATTCACAGTAGAAGCGGTAAAACAGCTACGCTGCCATTCTGTTGCCATAAAGAGGTAGAAATTGTGGTAAAGGGCTTTGCTTAATGTGCAAATTATTCCTACTTTGTTGCTGCCTAACTTTCAGTGAGCAACCAATCAGATGACAGTTGTGCTAAGAAGCGCATGCTAGCAGGGGAGGAAACCATAGAGATGTAACTAAGAGTCTAAGACGGCTGATTTCAGGCAAGAGTCTGCACCTATCCTCACGGTAAGCAAAGAGCTAATAGTGTATCATCTGAATGCAGCTTCAGAAAGGCTTTGTTGGCTAGGCCAACGTCATTCGACTAATATCAAAGAAACTTCATTTCATATAATCCTTCATTTCATGTGCTGTGTTGCCAAACATTGTCAAATAAAACCGAAAGAAACAATTATGGGGAAATATGCACCAGGTGCCGTTACCAGTGTGACAGTCGGACATTAAATTACAAACAACTGGAGTTATTGGCATATTCAAATCCACAGAGGCATACTGTTAGCCACGTGACTCTGGAGAAGTATAAAGTTGGAGAAGACATTTTTGCTATAACATTTGGCTTTCTAGGTTTAATATTAACATTAACACAGCTCTAACCTTTCTTGTTAGTTTCCCAGCAGGAAACTAGCACAGAACTCAGCTCAGTGGAAAAGGGTTCAAAGTAACCAATAGATTAATATAAGAGCAAGTCAAACTTACTTGAGCTTCTCCAGTCTACACCATGCGTACATGCCCTCGCAGATGAGTGCAAAGCCAGCGTCTTTCAACTGGTTGTTGCTCAGGTTGAGCTCTACCAGGGAGCTGGTTTCGTGCTTCAGAGCCTCCCCGATATTTTGACAGCTCAACACAGTGAGGCCACAGTGGTACATCCTGCTCAAGAGATACAAAGTGTGACAGGATTATTGGTACATCTATGTCGAGAAGGAAAGCTATTTGAGTTTCAAAGAGATTATACTCACTCCAGCTTCGTTAGCTGCGATATGTCACATTTTATGTAGAGCTCCTTGGTCCCTTTGTCTCCGACCATGTTGATGCTCAGGTCCAACACTTTCAGGCTTCCCGAGTTCTGCTGCAGAGCCGAGGCCAGGCAGCTGCAGCCTTTCTCCTCAATGTTGCACTGTGATAGTCTATGGACACAAATTACATATGAAATCATGAAATGTGCAGAACAAAAAGCCAATATATTATAATGAACAAATGTATTTTGAGATCCAGTTTTCTATTGTTACACATTGAGGTTACTTTGATTGGTTGCAAAAATATATATTATTTTTAGGGCTGTACCCGAATATCCGAATATTCTGTCGTTGG
>NW_011342003.1:0-1617 GCF_000735185.1 Notothenia coriiceps
TAAAAAGAACACAATGGTGCTCTAGGAGGAGATTCAGGTGATAAGGAGGGGGGGGGTTACCTTGGTTGGTGATTGGCTAATGGTTACACAAGCCAACACATCGTTATGACATCATAAAGTGGCCAAAATCTGATCAGCTCATTTTCAGACAGGTTTTTATAGAAATGGATCAGGACAAAAAGAGAGAGAATCTTTGTTCCTGAAACTTTCAGAGTCTCTTTCCACAGAGGGGACACATGTTGATGTAGAAGAGACATGAAGAAGAGGGGACACATGTTGATGTAGAAGAGACATGAAGAAGAGGGGACACATGTTGATGTAGAAGAGACATGAGATGTAGAAGAGACATGAGGGACACATGTGATGTAGAAGAGACATAAGAAGAGGGGACACATGTTGATGTAGAAGAGACATGAAGAAGAGGGGACACATGTTGATGTAGAAGAGACATGAAGAAGTGGATTTTACATAATAGGTGACTCTTAATGTTTTCAATTTTTGAAAAGCACTTTGAATTACCTTCTGTCGAAAGATGCTGTATAAACAAACGTGCATTGCCTTGCCTTGCCTTACTCTCCCATCACTTCCTGTCTCCTATCAAATTAAAGTGCCTCACCTGTCCCCACAGCAGGCTGCCGATACCCAGGAAGACGCACCACAGCCACTGCTCCATGTTCAGAGACACACAGCTGAACGGTTTACCACCAAACTGGACGATTAGAATCTACAGGAGGAGAGAAAAACATCGTCATACAGAAGAGAATAGAAAAGAAATCCTTTAATGTCATTGTACAAAAATATAGAATATAGAACAAGATTTTGGAGTCAAACCCTGTCATAGTCTGAGTAACGACAGCAGACATTAAAAACACCCTAGGGCAGACGAACATAAACACTTATCCAGTGGGGAATAAATAGTTAATAGCAATGGCATTAAAAGCTATAAAGTGCATTAAAAACATACATAAACTGCATATGAGTTAGGTAATTAAAAGGTATTGCACTTAGGACTGTTGGGCTAGCAGCCTGGTGGCTCAGGGGAAGTTTTTGAGTCTGTTTGTCCGAGTTTTAAAGCTCCTGTATCAGTTTGTGGGAACAGTTTGTGACCTGGGCGGAAGTTGTAGGTCAGTGAGGAACTCTATTATTCAGCCTACCATAACAACATAGTGAGGCTGGCAAACAACATGTCTTTGACCAAAACAATGTCCTGAATGCTGAATCTGAATTCATACCATCGATTGGGAGCTACAGGGTATTTGATGAAGTAAGACTGAAGCATTATTTATTGCACCAGTCAATCAAGTTGTTTCTCAGTGATTCTAATGTTATGTTAAAGATCCCCTGTGATACTGTTTTTCATTAATATATTATAGGTGTCAGATATATCCAGAGCCTGTCTCTGATTGGCTGAAACACCAAACAGATCATTGCAGCATTACCCATAATCCCCTCTGTTTCAGCCCTGTTTCCAAAGTGCTGATTCTCTGTCTGTTACTTTAGATGAAAATAAGGAGCCCCTCCCCACGCCCCTCTGAGAGACATTTGGTTACAAAGAACTCAATGGTGCTAAGAGGGGACACATGTTGATGTAGAAGAGACATGAAGAAGAGGGGACAC
>NW_011342004.1:0-3746 GCF_000735185.1 Notothenia coriiceps
AAATTTGACAACAATCAATTTCATTAATGGGAGACCCTAAAGATAAGAACAATCATTGTTGTCATTTGTTCTACCTCGGGTAGGGGTATCTCGAAACTAAAGCCTTTTTTGAGGACTTGCTGCTGGACTAATATGCACAGACGCCCTTCTTTAACCCTTCAGTAAGCACGATGGGAGGGGCGTGAAGCTGCGGAAAGTGATACACAGACCATTGTTGAGACTCTATCACACATTCACACACACACTGCGCTAACCTGCATGGGCTCAACAGCAACTGTAAAGCTCTACATTGCATAAATGCTGCTAATTGGAAAGCATGCATCTAGAATTCTAATGACCATGAAAGCCTTTTAACAGTCACTTGATATTCAAAGTGTCTCTCTGTTTGTGTCGCCCAAGCTGGGTTTCTACTGTATCTCTCCTGGTCTTTTGAAGACATAATTGACATTTGACAGATATTATTCTGTGGAAATCACAGAGGAAACATTAGGAGTGTGGCTTTAGTCCACCTGCCTACCCGCGGTCGAAAAAAGGTTTTAGCATATCTGAAGGCTTAGTAAGTAGAAGGAGGTTTTCTGTGGTATAATTTCAGCAATTTTTCCACATTTAGAGCCCGATCAATCTGGTGCTGAGCCCAGCGAACAGTATGTTGCTCACGTGACACGTTTCTTTCATACTCTGCTGCGACCTTGCTCGCAAAAAGGTCTCCACGCTCTTCTCTTTCAACTCTTTCTGTGAACATGAAAAGATGTTTTTCTTCCCAGGCATGTGCTACTATTAATCTGGCATGCAGCCTCCCCCGCTCTCCCCCCACCATTCACCATCCACCTACACCTCCTCGGTGCATTTATTTGGCGTCTTTAACTCGTTTAATTAGCCGCTTTTGTATTATTTGTTAGAAGCGCCGGGTTGCCGTCGGATGTCTTCTAAAAAGGTGTGTGGGACGGAGAACAAGAAGATGATGTAAGGCTACATTGGAAAGACAGAAATTACTTCATTTGTTGGAAACACCTGCCGCGTGTTTGCGCGAGCGTTCGCAATTAGCCGTCAATTACCAGTGGTTGTTGTTTGGCCATCTGTCTATAAGAGCTTCATCTCCCTCCACTATTAGAGCAGACAGTGTGGCAAACGGAATGAAGTTATTCTGTACGCAACGAGCCACACACGCTTCCCTGTTCTTTCTGACCTCAGCAGGAGTGACAGTTTAACTGGCAGAGATGTTGGTTTAACACACGCCAGAGATGTTGCAAACGGGGGTTAGGATGAGGGGGGAGGGGAGGGAGGGATGTCGGGGTTAGTCCTGCCTCCTCTCCAGTTAATTGGCCTAGCTTGTAGCGTGTGCTTGACAGATTGAATTATCAAGCTGCCTCCACGGTCTGCAATCCCCCTGCGGTATATCCTGGTTGACTATTAATGACCAGTTACAGCAGCCTCCTCTGTTCTGTCCGACTCTGCTTCAATTTTTCTGTTCTGCTCTTGTTTCTCCCCTCGCCTTCCCTTATTGAAAACCTTACGTTGAGAATTTCTCAGCGTCTCCTTGTCTCTGTACATGTTTCCAGATGCCCTTTGGTCTTTTAAATGCACTTCTCTCAAAGAAGACCTAACTTCTTTGAGGTAAAAAGTTAAACTTCTTCCCTCAACTCGGAAGCTTAATTGCCTCTCCACGGCCGCCCCGTTCATTTTGCTCTTTTAATGGCGATGTCTTAAAGAGTAGGTAAGGCCAAAATGCGATGGAGCAGATAATGACAAACACTGCAGAAGGACGCAGGTTGATCTCACACACGAATCACGTTCTTTTGTACAGAAGACCCTAATAAAGAATCAGCGAGGGGGGAAATAGAAATGGCAGAACAAAGCTGCTACGTAGCGCAGAGTTCATTAGGGTCTGTGTCCTAAAGGCTGTTACACTGCTCGACCACTAACACAGGCCTTCAACAACGTTTCATTTCAGGATACATTTGCTGCCTGACTGGTTTACTCAATTTGTTTTTTTCACACTTTTGTCCTTCTCTTTTGTTCAAGATTTGTTTTAAAGCATTGAGCTACAGAGGGCTGGGTGTTAAAAGAGTGTCCCTACACAGGAGCGTGGCTAGTTTTTTTAAATAAATCCTCGGAAAGGGAATAAAACCCCTGCTATAAATCTATTAATCTGTTATTATTAAAATAATTATATTTACAAATAAACTGCTTGCATGAAATGTCCATCTCCCATGGTTCCATGGAGATGTATAACCTGACTCTGCAGAGCATTTGAGTGTCTTCAGCACATTGTTTCTTTTTATTAAACACAAGATACTTGCTGTACCACATGGTAAACGGTGTAAGTCAGCCAAAACAGTGTATCTTTAAACAACCTTTTATTGAGACCAATGGCAGAGTTAATTGAAAACTGAATAATAGACTTATACGAGTATAAGTCCCTGATAATAAGAGAATGTTCCAACTAACTGCTAAAAGTTTTTTATACTTTTTTTCCAGATTAGCCCTGTCACAGTTTTTTCCCAAGGTATATTCAACACTGTCCTTTCTCTTGTAAAACTAAATCATGAAATATGTCGATGAACTGGAAATAACAGAACCCAAAAAAATATAACATAGTTCTCATCGTTTTTAGACCTTTTAATGTGGAAATGTTAAATATCTTTGGGTGCAGCCAATTTTTTTCAGCGTCAAATTCACACAGACACCTGTCAAGCTCTAAAAAGGTGTTGGAACCATTTTCTCTTGCTGTCAATATTATTCAGACTTTCTCTGAACTCTTTTCAAAGTTTCCTTTTTTTTTGTTCTGGTCAATCTTGGCCGTTGGACATATAACTTAATGCAGGTCCATTTTGGTTAAGAAGTCAGGTGAAGCTTTCAAATTACTTGGGCTCCTCAGGGTTGTGTACATTCATACAGTGCCTGTCCAATGTATACAGAAAGACAATAAGTCGATGGACAAAATACAAGTAAAATGTTAAAACTATTTTGATTAAAAAACAAAAAGTACTTCAAACTTGAAAATGAATGATGTAAGTGGCAAAAACTGATGAACATGACCAGACATGCTTGTTGTTGCCATGGTTATGGCTCACAGAGTTATATCCATAACTTCATGTGCAATGGAAAACTGAACACCACACACAATAATTCCCTGCTATATTATCTGTATCATACATTTAGCACACAATGGTGTTTTCTTTCTTCTAAATGCTGAGTATGAGTCCAAAAATCCTAATTTCATATATTTCCAGTGCTTTACTCTAGTAGGGGCCACTCTGATTGAAATTGAACATAGAAAGCCTGAACGAAAACAACACTTCCTTGTTGGCTAGTAAACTACATGGTGTAAGTCAAAGTTTAAAGATATTTTAACCAGTGTTTCCACCAGACCAGGGGAGTGACATCACGTCGTGTCACGTGACTTGAATTTTGAATTGAGCCGTCCCTTTATAGATACTATGCATGGCCCAATCCCAAACCACACCCTACACCCTACACTCTAAAAACAAATGCTTTGGCTCAACAAAGAAAATCAACGCAACAGTTTGCATCGATGTTTATTGAGTTAAGACAACTTCTAATGAAATTGTCTTAAAGCAACAAAGTTATTTGAGTTAGGGGAGAAGGCTTTTCCTCTACAATCAGGTGTTTTTAATTACCACTTACTTAATGATTGGTAGCATAAACACAAGTTTTGAAGTTGATTACTCAAAAGATTAAGTTGTACCGACTAGTTTTACCACGTTATTTAAAAGGAATTTTAA
>NW_011342005.1:0-3582 GCF_000735185.1 Notothenia coriiceps
AAATGAATTTTCCATGTTCACTGTCGAGACTGTTGATCATAAAATGTACTAGCGTTGTGTTTAACTTTTAAATAAAATGAATTAAGCATACATGGAAAGACACTGAGTAATACACTAAGGACAGGCAATGTAAAACATGAACCATTCATGATCCACATTCCTTTACAAACTAACCACACAGCTAAACTTGAGTGAAGATCAGGATATTGCACAGCATCCGCGGCGAGTGCGTCCGGTGAGCATCAAGCTGATCTGACGATCGAAGGTCACGGCACAGTATGTAACGGGTCACAACCGTAAGCGACCTGTTATCGATCAGGAAACACAGCGAAGCAGCTAGGTGTCTTTTCTGGCGTTTATTCCGAGAACAAAACAAAATATCCTCCTTAAATCCACACTGCACATCCTCCGCAGCACTCACTTCAATGTCTTCTTTAGTATTTATAGATTAAGAAATGAACAAGAAAATCTTATCCAGTAATCACACAAAAATACAAACACAAACATACCTGAGAACAAAACACAATATTCTCCTTAAATCCACGCTGCACATCTTTACAAAAGAAAAGAAAGGAAGGGTTAACATGTAAACGAAGAAAATGACGCAGATCGCGTCTAATTCCCGCCAAAACCACACCACAGATAACACTAAAAAAATACAATTTCCTACGGTGAAAACCAAACAAAAACGGGTCAACAACACACATCACTTCCATCAACCCAAACAGCCGGTCCATCACACAAAACCGCAAAGATTTTTAACACATCTCCCAGCCAAGCTTACCCTCCGCAGCACTCACTTCAATGTGAGGGGAAAGCGGAAATGACATACAGGAAATAGAAAAAGATGTGCAATGGGAAAGTGTTCCCACCAGAAACATATCTCAAAAACATCAAAAGTAAACAATCTCATAAAAATAAAATTCACAACCCACTCAATTCTGCAATAAGTAGATCTCGCCTTTCACCTAGGCCGAGGTCGGGGATCTTGGGCTTAAAAAGGTTGGTGACCACTGGTCTACATGAATCATTTTAACTAACTATTAACATGGTGCCAAGAGAGTATCATGAACGCCAAGCAACGTATTATCACACACAACTATAGGAGTGTGTTAGCAAATCACAATTAAAGGCCAACATATAGAGACAATAGAGAGTAAAGGAAAGCAACATTAAACTTTCAAAACCCTTCATAATCTTTGTTTGGTCAATTTGAAAAAACTCCCTTTGGAACGACAATATAGCATCCACAACTTCGTCCATCATTATCAAACAAATAATTACATTTGATATTATTGCCTGCTGCTGCTTTTATAATGTCTATTTAAGATATGTATGACTTGTTAATAATTTAGAACTTTCTCTCCAGCCGTTTGGCCCACTTATGAATTATAAATCGTTTTTATCTCATGTATTATAGCCCATGGCAGAGGATGTTTTTAAGTGAATGCATGTCTATGAAGTTTATCTCTTTCAAGTACAGCATGTCTGTGAAGACAATGAATATTTCCATGTGAGTGGAAAAAGTTGTCTATGGTAAATCTTTCTATTATTCAACTCCTCACTTCATCACAGAGAAGAAGAAAGCTACTCTTCAGAAATGAAAAATCCCGGACAGCCCCCAAAATCGAAACTCAGACAACAATATATTTTCGTAACCCTCCTGTCAAGTTCGGGTCAAATCTGACCGATTTAGTACTATCATCAATCCTAAATATTGTTTTACATTTGATTGTTTCAAGGCCTTATGATAACCTCCACAGTTGGCATTTGACTATATAAACTTGCCAATCCGATATAGTTGAATTTTGAGTTGTTTAGTAACAACTATGAGGTTCCCAGTCAAAAATGACCGCCATAGAATGGGTAACCCTAGATTATGTTGATCCACCAGATAGTACATACCCAGATTTACAACCATGTTAGTTTTGGAATACATGTTCAGTGTCTGTTCTTTGTATATTCACTGCAGTTATTCAAGTAAACCAGTAGTCTGAGACATTATTTCCCGCTTAAAAGGATGTTAAATGAAATGTGGTGATGATACATGTTTTTAGTGTTAATGTAAAAGCAGTTAAAACCGACTGTTCAAATTTGACCGGGAACACCAAATAAGTGGGGAGAAACAAACATGACATAAATGGACTGTACTTATATAGACATGAGGGTTAAAACGTTGTTTATAACTGCATACTACAGTATGTAGCCCCATTGTAGTGATGGTGGTGTGGTCATCAGAAGTTTCTCATTTTAAGTTGGATGACACTTGAGCATTGTCATAAGAGATTGTACTTGTTATCCCATTTTCAATACAATTTTACCATGATGGATGTTGGGTGATGTGATTGTAGCTTTCGTTATTTTTGTCACGTAATTGCATCAGTAGGAGAGTGCTCTTGATCTACACTTGACAATGTAGCCTTCTGACTAAAGATTCCTCACATATATTGTACTTTTTAAGTATCCAGCAAATCATTGATCCTATTTGCAGGTAAAGATGAAGAAAATAAAAAATAATGAGGCATGACAGTGAAATCCCAAGTGGTTGATATTCATATATTTCTCACAAGGGATGAGTAAATGAAAGTAAATAAAAATCATCAAGATGACAATGAATGAAAAAGATGAAGAATAGATAAATGACATCAAATCTCAATTGGAAACTTCTATAAAATAATTAAATGAATCCAAAACTGATCTAAATTAGTGGTGAGGCTAAGAGAGCATAATATGTCCAAACTCTTCAAAGTTTCCAGGTTTACTAATAATATGACCTTCTACATGTTTTAATATAGTGTAACAGACTGGTTGAGATGCGGACATCCTTAGGTGTTTTGTTGTTAACATTTACAGTGGCAGTGAACATGTCACAGTTTGACGAACAGTTTAAGATCTTTTAAACAATAATAATGTTATGTTGTAATTGTATTACAACCACAATAATTATTATTGGTAGTTGTTATTGTATTATTTTATTGGAATGACATACATCTTTTGCTCTGTAACAAAAATATCTGATTGCTAGAACTGTTGCCGTTCAACCAACTCCCTGAGGATTAATCATGTTGAGCCATTATGAACCCAAAGCTAATGGTAAGACTATAACTTATTTGTTTATGACGAAAGCATGAATTATATTAAGCAGCATGATGAACATGTTATTGGTGAAATGTATATGTTTCATTTGAAGGTTATACACCTTCTGGCAACTTGCCTACATTTCCGCAACTGCATGTAAAGACATTATTTAGGAGTCATCTGTGTAAATGACACCCGGGGGGTATACTACGAAGCAGGATTTTCGCTTAGCCGGCTAACTTCAGGGAAAACTCGGGGTTTCCGGTCCTACGAAGCTGGTTCTCTTTTTAGCATGTTAGATCTCCATGGTAACTTATGCTGTGCGGCTAACCTGCCCCGGAGCAGGTTAGGTTGCAGGCTAAGAGCTCAACTCAGTGAAAGCACTGCCTGCTGACCAATCAGAGCTCAGTGTGCGGAGTTTAAAGCTATCAAGTCATATTACAGGAGAAAGGAAATACAGAAAAGCTGCCGTTGCAGGAAAGACGGCAAAATCACCGACTGTGT
>NW_011342006.1:0-6405 GCF_000735185.1 Notothenia coriiceps
GGTAGTAGTAGAGTGCAGAGCTTCGTGACCACAGAGCGTGTGAACGTTGTGATCAGCTGTTTTAGCGCAGTGCTGCTGTACAGGCCGACGTTAACAGCAGCCCTGTCTTTGCACACGGAGACCGACTGCGTCGTCCGGTGATCTAACCGCCTTATGGAAAAGCTTCACATATACATCGGTACGCAAATGCGCTTTGTGACACAAGTGACGGTACGCATTTCAGATTGTTGCCGCGCATGCGTACCTGCGTACCACTTATGTGCACCCCTGTCTATATCCTTTTACGCATTGCCTTATGCCAACCCTCCTGTCCAGTAATTGGCGCTATTGGCGCTTTTCGTTGTTTGCCGACATTTAAATCAACGAAGAAGAAGACGACAACGTACTTTCACGCATGCGCAGTAGCCTCAGGTAGCGAGGTAGTAGCCAAGTAGACGTTAGCAGTGTATTAAAGTACGTGGCACCAAACTTTTGACATGATGGAAGTAGCAGCATTAGTCGCTTTGACCTTATTATTGGGTGCACTGGTTATACTCGTCGCAATAGCGGTAGGTAAAAGGAAAGAAGAAATAAGGGAGGAAATAGAGCAAGCGGCGGAGTTGACCGGTAAGAGACACACTAAGCTAACGTAACTCTAGCCGAGTAATGAGTCATTAACTGTCACTATCACTGGGGTCTTTGACACACACATGTCCATTCATTCATGTATGTGTGAGTGTAAGAACTGCACCTCCACCGTTACGTAGACACATTACGAAGCGAGTAATAGAAACTACAGCAACTTTGAGTGACTGTCACCTGTCTTCATTGACTATAAATTATGCAAACATGAGATCAAAATTCAACCATGATGCTCTTTGACCTCTCAGTGCTTCAGAGCTTCGTTTTAGGTTGTAGGAAGGCCTCTTTTAAGGGTTTGTTCTGTACTTGCAGATGATTGAATGTGCCCAAAGACACATCTAAGAATAAGTGCAATAAGGAAACGAGAAATCAGCAGTCTTTAGTCAAAGATGCAGGAAGCCTAGCATCAATATGTGTGCAGGTTTAAATAGGAAGACGCCCTTTTGCACAATAATGCCTAAAACAGGCTTCAATTCACGGGCAGCGTGTTGCTTTTGCATCGCTCTGGATCTGGACAGTTTAACCTACTGAGAAGACTGTATCGGCTTTATGAGAAATGGACAAACTAGATATTTAAAGCCCAGTTGCATGTTGTGATTAAGGGTCATTTAGGCTTTTCTGGACTGGAAAAACAAAACCATTTTCGTCAGTATGTTTTCTACTTTCTATTGTTTTATTTTTATTTTGAGATGTTCAACGTTATAATTGATTAGTTCTACTCTTAATTTCTCTTATGTGCAATGCCTTGTTTTAAATGCTGCTGCAACTCAAACATTTCTTAAATTGGGATCACTAAAGTACATCTTATCTTATCTTTCGTGCTAAACTGTTTAGACAAGACTAAAATAGAAGTTTGAATCATTTGTCTTTCCTTCAATTGGGTCAAAAACGTTTTGGGTTTCTGAATTATACTGTTTTTATATGTTTTAAATTTACATCATTGAAGGAAGGAAGAAACACCTCTTTACAACAGATGCTTCCATAGCATAGTTTTGTTGTTGCAAGATGTTAGGAACTGCAAAATCCATGTCACCCCTTTGTCCACCAGAGACCTTTTTAATAGTACAGAATTATGTTTGCAGTCTCATAAATTGAAATGTTTTTGAGTCACCGTCTGTTTTGTTTCTCAGCTGACGGCAGTGCTGCAAAGGTTCCTGCGTCCAAGAAACCAAAGCAGGAGAAGCTGCGCGTCCGAAAGGATAAAGCCTCGCAGCACACGTTCAGCCACCAGCTGCTGGCCGCCTCACTGAAGGTAAACCTGAGCACACGGTGACATTACAACTGCCTCTGAGTAATGAGAGGGTCCTTGTTCTACAACATGTTTGTAGTTATCAACAGTTTAGAAGTCAAAAAGCCCCTATTTCTCTTTAGTTTGCCCTCATTGATGTCGCGTGGTGGCATGGCATTTATTATTATTGATCAGAATAATTGTTAGTTGCAGAACTAAACAAAAACAACATAAAAGCATAATGACCTTCATGGAAATACGATGTATATGTTGAACTCAGAAGTGTTAGTTTTAACTAGATGAAACTGAAAAATGGTGTACATGTGTAGATATTTGTCATTTCAAACAACCCCTATGTACGTTTTCGTTTTGTTTTACCAATTTTGTTCGGTATTTAATTTGTCATTTTCGTGTCTCTAAAAAATATATGATTAGCAAAACTGTATTTTTTATTTAACGTGACCCCAAATAAATAAAGAATAAAAAAGAAACTGAAAAACTGGCAACTGTATTAGTGATGTCACTTCAGGCTTTTTCTCCCAAAGCCACTTCTTAAAGCTTTTGTGCTTTTGTGTCCGTGTTCTTCAGAGCCACAGTGCGAACGTGACGTGTCTGGACTTCAGCAGTAACGGGAAGTATCTGGCGTCCTGCGCTGACGACCGCACCGTCCGGATCTGGAGCACCAAAGACTTCCTGGAGCGGGAACACAAGTGTCTGCGCGCCAACGTGGATCTGGATCACGCCACGCTGGTCCGCTTCAGCCCCGACTCCAGGTCTCCACCTCTCTCTGCTATTGTACTAGTGCAGACCCTCATATAGATATATACCCCTAAACAACTCTAAATAATAAAAAAACTATAAGTAAGTAACATTTATAAAACCCGTGTCACTAAGTGCTTAACAAAGTGCTAAAACCACAATAGAGAGCCGAAGTCCTGCCCTTCTACTTCCGACCCATGGGACCTTATTTCGGAAAAAATAGTTACTTGAAGTCAATGGGGAGAGAGAAATAATTTTTCGATCCCGTTTGAATTGTGCCACGAATTAAACATATGATGTTTGTCAATTTAAAAAGATACATTTGCAAGTCAAGAAAAAAAAAGTTTGTCGTAAAACTGCGAATTAACACTTAGTTTTGTGTGAAACCGCTCAATGAACCACATCTCTGGTGTCGCACACTACACGCCAGCAACACCAGAATGAGGTGAAAAGTATTAAAGGAGGTGGAAATCATTACACTTCTGGGCATGTTGACAGCTGCTATTACACAAAAGGGGAGTTAGTCGGTTCCGTAAGAGTCAGCATGCTGGAATGGCTGTACAAGGTTACTTACTCTTGTATTTGTAGTCTTTCTAGTTGTGTATTTTTCATAGTCTTATATTTCAACAGTTTTACGACAAACTGTGACTTTCTTAACTTGGAATTTTTTTTTTTTTAATTGACAAACATGTGTAATTCATGGCACAATTCAAACGGGATAAAACAATTATTTCTCTCTCCCCGTTGACTACAATACATATTTTTTCCGAAATAAGGTCCCATGGTGGCCCACCGTAAAGGGAGGGACTTATTGTGAAAAACACAATAAATTCATAGAATAAAATACCCAAATGCCTGCCCAATCAGGAATGTCTTTAAGCCTTAGCTCAGCCAAAACAAAAACCCATTAACATTTAGATTCTTTCGTCAGTGTTTAAAAAATAGTACTGTTTCCTCTTGAGGTGATTTTTGGACGCAGGCTCATACTAATGCACACTTTCTCCTACAGGGCATTCATCACCTGGCTGGCTAATGGAGACACCATTAGAATATTCAAAATGACCAAAAAGGAGGACGGCACTATGAACTTCAAAGCTGCCCCGGAGGACTTCCCACTGAAACACAAGGCTCCCATCCTAAACATCGGCATTGCAGAGACAGGTACATCTGAAACGTCTTAAAGTCATGTTTGGATTTGTAGATACTGTTTGTATTATTATTGTATGTTTAAACTTAACTTAATTGAGTTTTTTTTATTTGCACTATGACCTGAAAACAAGCGAGCTAAACAACCAAAAAGAGACACAGAGGACTTCAGAGACACAAATCTATTGTAAAATGACGACAAACTGAAGCAAAATGACTAAAAAGTTACGCAACCCTCATACTAGTGTTGATAATTGGTACCCAGACTGGTTTACTGTGATTCTGAATGAATGCAAGTTAACGTCTAAAGACAAAAATCCCAAAGTGACCACAGCATTTGAATCCTCTAGTTCAGTGGTCGCCAACCAGTCGATCGCGATCGAACGGTCGATCGCGAGTGTGGTGCGGGTAGATCGCGGACCGTTAAAAAAAAAAGTAACAAAAGAAAGAAAAATTAAATTAAAATAATAATGTTTGAAAAATACGTTTTTAGATGTAAACCTATCATCCACCACCCCGTTAGCAGGTGCCACTTGATTGACATATATTTGAGACACCTCAATAATATAATACATTAACCGTGCTTTACGTGAACCTCATCATGACACAAGAGACAACGGCAGGACTGTAATTTCCCGTGTTCACTGAACGCAACAGAGGCAAGACACCAGACCAATCAGAGAGTTGCATGGAAATACACGTGTGCTTGTGTCATTCAAGCTCGGTTCTGTGTGTGTGTGGCAATAGCGCATTTAGTGTGATAGAGGGAGGGAGAGAGGGAGAGAGAGGGACCGGTGCTAGTGGGGACCGTGATGTTAGCATCTGGTTAGCTAGCTGCACTAACTAACTAACGGACATAAGGAGCTGTTTCCACAACAAGCTGGAGGAGAGTCCTCTCCTGTCAGACTGAGGGGCTCAGGTGAGCTAAAGGACTCTCTGAGTGTTTAGAACGGTTTTGTCCACAAATTATTCAAAAGATTATTTCCGCAGCACACCTTCATATGATCATTATAGTTATACAAACAATAAGAGAATAAATGAAAAACAGGTATGAAATAGCCTACTATACAGTATGTCAGTAAAACAAAAATACAGTTTAAAAGGGGAGTGATTTGTAAAATATCCATAAAGAAAAAGAAAATCTGTTTACAGTTCTGTTTCATATGGGTGTTGAGAGGTATCCATGGAAAAGACCAACTTTCATAAAATTTGACGACGTGTGGTTTTTATTTTGGTTGTTATGGAACTGAAACATTCTAGGGAAAAGCAAAAAACTTTTAAGAAATGACGTCTAACTCCAATTTTTTTCTGTGCAAATTAGTTTAACTTAAATACAAATTCTTGTTGTATTTTTGGACCCTCAATTATATAAAAGACGCGTGACACATAGACTCCCTAGGGATAAGATACAAGGTCAGTCTCTACCCGTTGAAACTACCCACCCCCGGTCGTAGTAACTACATTGACCGGTGGTCCCGTGTCTAAGTGACCTTGTGTGTGTGTGTTTTTTAAGGTACACAACATACATTTAATATTGTTTCATATGATTCAGACCTTGTAGAAGTAACTGTAAAATGTTAGTTTCCCTGTAGGGGGTTTTTTACCCTTGTAGGAGATTATTCGAGTGATTTGTTTATAGTCAAGTGTCCTTTACAAAAGTAAACAATGTTCACGTACAAACATAACTTGTCCAACAATTTGTCACCTTACTTTGATAAAGTTTGATAACCTTTCGTGCCTGTACACTCGCATAACTCTACAATTGACATTTCCGTATTAACTGTCTCCGTTGAATTGCAGTGTCGTCCGTATTGTTGATCGGCCACAAAGAACACTCCCAAAGGGGCCTTTATTTGTGTTATTGTGTTTACGGCAGGTGTCTAATAAAACGCCATAAACTTTAGTACATGCGTCGGGAGCGTTGCTTTGATCTCAGCATCACCATGCCATAGTCATGATGTTCATTTTGTTTTATATATTATTATTAAAAAATTTATTAATGAACAAATATTTAATAGACTCCCGGCGTTTTTCTCCTTCACCCCGGGGGTAAACGGGTAGGGACAAGATTCACTTTACAAAGGGGTCGCTCCCTCCTCTCTGACTGGCCGGGCGTCCCCCCCTCTTGCCGTCGCATCCTCAAACCAGGTAGACCAACCACCAAGTCCCCTCCGGTCCTAAGGGGGAAAGTCCAGGGTCTTCACCTTACCACCACAGGCACATCCGTGAGTACTACTTTGAAAGGACGTCTTCACTTTGTGACTAGTCAAGTAGACCTCGTAATGAATCATAAAAATAGACTACTGTTTGGATCTCGTCACCAGTGGTTGGAAAAATTCGAGTTCTAGTGGTGGAGCGGATCCACTTTCCGCTCTAGATGGATAACGTCTAACTCACTTTTTCTGCCGGTTCTGGTCACGAAGTTAAACTCCAGAAAAATATATTCGATTAACATAGACTTAATGACAATGTTACTTCCCGAGGTATTAGTCGAGTGCCGTATATCCGTCCCCATTTCACGATAACCCCCCGCCTGGAGTGGAGGATATGAGGAATTTCCCCCAGGGCCCCCTATCAAGAGGCGCCCTTCTAAAAAAAAATTTATAACTTCAAACTTTCGTAGGTTAGACCACGTGAAACTCTCGTTGTAC
>NW_011342006.1:6450-10385 GCF_000735185.1 Notothenia coriiceps
GGTTGTATATATTTGCTCATTTTCCATAAAAGAAACAAATGTATTGTCAGTTTGTGTTTTATTTGAGTTTGATGCATACAAATACTGCACTGTATATGATGATTATGAAAATGCACTTTTCATAAAAGGCCAGCTCGACCAGTTGGATAGAGGCTCACAAACAAAACTGTGTGGTCAGTAAACAAAAAAAATGGCGTTTGTGGTTATATTGGCCCATATTGATAAAAATGCAACAAATATTTTTCCATGCTTTTTTCTTGGTCCGGCAGTTAAAGGGTTAAGAGTAGAAACTCTGTGGCAATAAAACCTAAGTTAAAGACATTTGCTGAAGAACTTCAATCCTAAACATGAAACTAAGTGGTTAAATGTGTCAGACAGGAACCTCTGTATCAGCCTGCAGAAAGATGCTGACTCGTTGACTTGTAACACTTCCAAATAAAGAACCCATTATCTGATTTTCATTTCCCTCCTTCACATACAAAATATATTGGTTTCGCATATCAACCAAGAAAGATCAGACTAAGTTTTTAGTAATTTGTCATTAAATCACATTTTGTACAAATTATATATATTTGTAAATTGTCATTTTTGTGGATCATCGCTTTGTTCAACCGCTTCTATTTCCATTTTCACCCTCTTTTACTTTGTCATCAGTACAACCAAGCTCTGGTTTCCAGTAAAGACTAGTCGAAGGGTCATTAAAATGGTGTGTGTGTGTGTGTGTGGTGTGTGTGTGGTGTGTGTGTGTGTGTGTGTGTGTGTGTGGTGTGTGTTTTGAGAAACCTGACGAAGCCATGAAAGTCTAAGGTCATATGAAAAAAGTGTCTGGGTTGGGAGTCTCCATGTCTTCTGTGGGAGGAACAACGAGGCGCGAAGGAGTAGGAAACACACAATCAAACATCGAACAACCACACGAACACACACACACACACACACAACACAACACACACACCACACACACACACACACACAGACACACACACAGACCACATCCGAGTGTCTTTGCCTTGGTGGCGGTTGTAATTGGGACAATTATTGTAATGAAAAAGCAGAGCACTCACTCAGACCACACTAAACTGACAGAAAAACCATCATTCCATAAATTTGTTGGAAATTCAGAGTTTCTTATTGGATTACAACATATTCCCATGAACAATTCCAGAAGCCACAATTAAAAATGTTCCGGCAGTGACGGTCCTGACACACCACACACACACACACACACACACACACACACACACACACACACACAGCACACACACACACATCACCACCACACACACACCAACACACCACACATCACACACCTCTCTCTCTCGTCTCTCTCTCATCTCTTCTCTCTCGTCATCCTCATCTCTCTTTCTCTCTCCGATCTCATCTCTCTCTCTTCTCTCTCTCTCTCATCTCTCTCTCCTCTTCCTCTCTCTTTCTCTCTCTCTCGTCTCTCTCTTCTCTCTCCATACACACACCACACAGAACAACCTATAGAATATATATTTATATATTTGAGTGGTTCTACCAATTTTTTTAAGTGCAATATTTGAAAACGTGTATTTGACGATTTTAGCGCAGACTTTTTATCTCATAACTCAACTAAATTAAAATTTCAAATGTGTTTGAAGTCCCATTGGTGGTGTGGTGTGGTGTGTTTGTGTGTGTGTGTGTGTGTGTGTGTGCGCGTGTGCGCGTGCGTGCGTGCGTGCGTGCGTGCGTGCGTGCGTGTGTTGACTCGGCATTCAATTGGGACACACCATTTTTGGGAACAAGCAAACTTTAGAGAGTCCGTCTGTGAGACATAAACATTTGTGGTTTGTTACAAAAAAACTGTTGAATATGAGAGACGAACTGATCCCAACTCAAAACGGCTTCTTTACGCTGGAGGACTTCCAGAAGCAGCAAATAAAGTGATGAAAAAAATAAATATAATGGTTTCTCATCTCAAGAGCTCATTAAGTTCCTCGGCAACTTTTCACTCACAGAAAGGAGCGTTTTATTTCCCCACATTCCCCTTTTTGTGAGTCACCAGCTTCTCTTGACCCAGAGTGATGTTTGGTTTCCTGCCAACAGTAACTTTACAGCTACTGTACAGTAAAGTAAGACCTTGCCAACGTTTGGCTGGAGTCCATTCAGCAGAAAAACCAAAGCGTAAAATAACTTTGTTTTATGGTGTTTCATACTTTATTGGTTTGAGCCGGTGGGAACGGGGGTTCAGTTTTGTTTCGTTTCACATTGAAACTGTTTCTGTTTCAACATATTAATAGGAACTGCTTCTCCCTCTCAGCTTAATCTTCTTTTGTTTGATGTACGCTTCCTTCTTTCCTTTCTTTCTTTCTTTTCTTGATTCCTTTACTAACTAATTGTCCTTAGTTCCTTCCTTTCCCATCTCCTCGACATTCCCTTTTCACTTTTGATTTTTCCCTCCAATATTTTGTACTTTTGTATAATATTCCTATTTTGCTCCTGTCCAACTATTTCTCCTCTCCCTCGCCTTCTTAACCTTTCTTTCTGTTTCTTTTTCCTTTTACAATTGCATTGCGTATGTATAAATGTGTATTTGATATAGGTATATACACATTGCATACATATTTTTATATATATTTGTATTTTTGTATTCGGGATTGTAGGAAACGGTATTTCGATCTCTCTGTCTGTACACAGAGATTGACAATAAAGTTGACTTTGACTTTGCACCCTCCTAATCTTTGTCCCTCCTCTTCCTCTCGTAGAAGTCGGGGAGGAAGGCCAGCGGTGTGAGAAGACGTCTCGAGTCTCGCTGGATCACCAGTTCTCCGACGCCGACGACTCGGATGACGACGGCGAGGACGTGGACGATGACGACGAAGACGAGGACGACTACGATGGAGACTTTACGCCAAAAACCCGCTCTCGCTCCACCAGCCCTCAGCCGTTCAGCCTGCCCTCCATGTCCATCACCGCCATGGCCTCCTCCCACCCTCACCTCTCTCCCCTCTCTCACCTCGCTCACCCCTCGGACCTCATGGGGAGCGCCAACAAACCGCCGCTTTTCGGGTATTTCACCACCGTGCCGAGCATCCAGATCACTCCTCAGGCTCCACCGATCATCCACAGCCAGGCGGAGTTTCAGAGGAATCAACTCCTTTCTCCCCCCTCCATGGATGAAGACCTCCCCTCTCCAGACCCTTCCTCTCGCCTGTCCTCCCCCGGGTTAGAAATCTCCGGATGTCCATCCCCGATCTCGCCTTCTTCGTCCCCATCGTCCCGTCGATATCTCTCCCCACGCCGCGATCTTTCACCTTGTGCCGGACATCTTTCACCCCGTCGAGACCTCTCCCCAATGCGTCATATCTCCCCAAAGAGAGACCTTGCAGGGGGTTACAGACGAGACCTCTCCCCCAGGAGGGGTCACCTCTCGCTGCTCTCCCCTCTCTCACGGCCTACGTCTCCAGCAGGAAGAGACTACAAGCGAGACCTTTCACCCCGAGGACGTCACAGAGCGATGATCCGGGCGGCGTCCCCCCGTCGAGGGCTGCACCAACACCTCCACCACCCGAGGTAATTCAATTCAAATTCAATTCAGAGGATTTATTGTAATATGTACAAAGCTACAGTTAGACCCTCCAGAAAAACGCGGGCAAAATTCCTTGATTATGCGATTAAACATGCGGGGTTTATGTGATTTTATGCGGTGAAACTGCGGGAAGTTGCGAAATATGCTAAATATGCGGGAAAAGAATTATCGATTTTTTTTTAAATATTGGGCTGTCTTATTTATTCTCTCTCACACACAACCTGCCACTAACGTTAAACCCCTTTACTATTCAATTAAACACATTCAATGTTTATTTATTGTAAAAGCAATTGGGCTATTTTAATCTCACGCACACACGCACGCACGCACACACACACACGCACACGCACACACACACACACACGCACACGCACACGCACACGCA
>NW_011342006.1:10393-10877 GCF_000735185.1 Notothenia coriiceps
AACCTACTCCACCTAACGTTAAACCCCTTTTAACCCTTATTCTAATTAAACCTAACCAATTCTAATAGTTTATTTTATTTGTTAAAAGTAACAATTAGGTCGTATTTTCACACTCACGCACACACACACACACACACACACACACACTTCTCCGCCTCATTCTGTTTTCATTTACTCGTTCGTTATCTGCAGCTTCAATCTTGTAGGTTACTCACCTTGTTTCTTGTAGCCCTCGAAAGGGTTTTGGAGGTTGATGCCTCGTGAACGTGAGTTGTTTGGCTTTCTTGTCCGCAGCAGCAGAAAGCATTTTCGAATGTTTGAATGAATCAAAGTGGGTCGTCACCGTCGATTTTCTCTTATGCTCCAACACACAGTTGCACGGGGTGCAGAATAGTTTCCCCCCACTTTTTGCCCGGTCTTTAGTAGAAATGTTCGTCGGTAAATGAGATGGATTAGATTTTTTCATCTTGGTGTTTTCTCTATC
>NW_011342006.1:10917-40917 GCF_000735185.1 Notothenia coriiceps
CTGTTTTCATGTACTCGTCGTTATCTTGTAGCCCTCGAAAGGGTTTTGGAGGTTGATGCCTCGTGAACGTGAGTTGTTTGGCTTTCTTGTCCGCAGCAGCAGAAAGCATTTTCGAATGTTTAAATGAATCAAAGTGGGTCGTCACCGTCGATTTTCTCTTATGCTCCAACACACAGTTGCACGGGGTGCAGAATAGTTTCCCCCCACTTTTTGCCCGGTCTTTAGTAGAAATGTTCATCGGTAAATGAGATGGATTAGATATTTTCATCTTGGTGTTTTCTCTATCGTGTGAGCACACACACACACACACACACACACACACACACACACACACACACACACACACACACACACACACACACACACACACACGTACACGACACGACGACGACCGACGACGNCGAGCTGATGACGTCACGTCAAGACGAGTTAACTTTTTTTTTTCTCAACTTTGTGTGGAAAAATGCGGGGATTATGCGGCCTTTTGATAAATATGCGGCCTTTTAGAAATCTGCGCCATTTTGCTGATTATGCGGTAAATTCTGCGATCGCAGAATCGCGTTTTTCTGGAGGGTCTAATTTATGACCGGTTACGCATGTTGGTCTGTAGGTTAATGTATGGTCTTTCAGTTTGTGTTATATGAGCGCCAAAAGGAAGCTGTAGGTCCATTTACCATTTACAACTCATCTTCTAGGGAACATGAATGTTTGTAGCAAATTTCACATCAAGACTTTAACTTCTTGCCAGACATTTTACTCAAAATGAATGTCAACTTGCTGGTGGATCTAGAGGTAAAGGTCAAGGGATCACAAAAGTAATTGGGTTCATTTAATAGGGTCCTCACTTATCCGTACCAACTGTTAAGGCATCCGTCCAAATGTTTCACTCCAATCCCAAAAAGTCAACATCATGTTGGCAGATTGGGGAAGATTTGGTGTTAAATGGCATTTTGCAGGCTTTGATCTGCCATCACATTGCTTCCATGATATATATACATCAGCATACATATACTATCTAACAACCAATGTAGCCAATCTCAAATATAAATACAATGAAATGTGCACACTCGGAACAAAGAAATATAATCACCTCTTGAAATGCTATGACTTTCTTTTTGCGAAAAAAGCTTTGACAGTTTGAGAAGTACAGTTCGTGAAAGTAGCCTTCTGACTTTCTTGGACATAATTAACCTTTCTGTGGCATATTATGAATACAAAAAGGAGTCTGTCAATACAAATAATGTTGTGTTATGTATTTCCAATGAACTCTGTGACCCCTTTAAATAAACAACCATGATTTGTGCTATTTCTGCACTCTAACAAGTTACAAATCAACAACTCATTGGACATTTGAAAACCCTCCATTCATTGCCTGCAGAGAAGGCATTGTTTACTGATGGTTCTCTAGTATACTTAAGTTTAACCTCAAGTGCATTCTGAATAACAAATGTAATAATAAAAGGGTCCAAGCTAGCGTATATCTTAAGACAGGAAAGGGATGTTTGTTTACAGCCTGATTGCAGAAGTTTCTCTAGCCTTGGCCTTTACAATAGCCATACACCATCATTTCAATCGGCACGGAATGAGAGCTGCTCTGAAAGGCGTGAATACAGATCGGCCTTGACTTGATGCGATTATGGAAGTGCCAAACAGAGAACGTTTATTCACAGTGATAAACGATAAGTGATAAACATCTCTGTAATTGCCCACCGCATGGTGTAGGGGAGTGAAAATAGGTACTTGTCTAAGTTGTAGATGTCTTCACAAAGCATGTCATTCTTCTTCTTTTTTTATGTGTTACAAGGGAAATAAAATGTTTCATTATAGACGTTAGAATGTATTTGCTTAATTTACAATTTGACCTATACGAGTTCCACATTAGCTGGAGCTGAGTAACAGCCATTGTTAAATCCTAACAGGACACGGTCATAATTTCATCAGCAACATTAGGGCGTATTCATGTTCTGACAAATCTCTTTGATGTTGAGATCTGGCTTCTTAAGTACAGCAAACTCATCTATTTGCACACTAATATCACTGTGTGCTGAATTGAATTCCTCTAATGTTCTTTTCGTAATGTTCGGGATAGCGTCCTTCATCCCCCTTACTCAGTTCTTTAGAGTCCAACAATGATTTATAGTAATGCCCCCACAGGTTCATTTCCTTGTTTGCTGTATTATTCAGTCAATGTTTTAATTAAAATACTTGTGGTAATTGGCCGATTATAGCCGTTTAACCTGAGACAGGCGGAGAGTTACAGGAGCTATTCTAAAAGCATTTGGTCCCTTGGGAGTGAAAGACACACAGTTAAATTATGAATGTTGAACATGATTACCATCACGAAAAGAGCTTTTGTGGTTAAGGAGGTAAAGAGAAGGTTGTGATTTGTTTATTTATCTTAATTTCCGTAGGAGTTCACCTATAACACATTAACCACTCCTAAAAATTCTCTACTATTTTCTTTGCAGTTCTGTTTGGTATTCCTTCCCTGGCAACAGCCTATCTTTTCAATTCCATAAATGATGTACGTTAGTATATTTTTAAAGGATTGAGGCCTTTCTTTGGATGGTTCAGGAAATACCCCTGAGTTACAATTAAAGGAAAAACTTCAGTATGCACAGAACATCACCAGGACGGAGCTGCCATCCATGTAGGACCTTTACTCCCAGCGGCTCAGGAAGAAATTCCTCAGGATTATAAAAGACCCCCATCGCCGCAGCCACAAACTGTTCAGTCTGCTGCCGTCTGGCAGGCGCCACCGCAGCATCCGGACTAAAACCACCAGACTCAGGGACAGTTTCATCCCACAGGCCATAAGACTGTTAAACACCTGAACTGTTGAAACTATTTTCCTAATATATGATATTTCAATGACTTGCATATAGACTCTTATTGCACTATTTCAATGCACTGTTGGAGAAGCCTGTGACACAAGATTTTAATCGACATAACTACACTGTAGCTATGTTCGTTGGACAAATAAAGAATTTCTCCAAATAGCAATGTGAGTGCAAAACATTCCAAAACCACCAATTCCTTCAAGTAGACACTGATCTACTGTTTGACAGGTTGCTATCATTTGAAAGAGTATCACATCTCTGCCCACTATGCTATGCCACAGTTGCCCCATCTTCAACTATGGGTGTTATACTTTTCTTTCTTTTTTAACTACCGGTACATTACATTCAGGTATTCAACATGACACCAGGAAATTAATTAGCATCAACAAATTCCTAAATTAGATAATAACAATTAATGGGAAATAATAGAATGGCAGTTCCAAGTAAACCTCAGGCTTTGGTTCATAGCATGATATGTAAGACAGTATTGTAGATCAAACTTTTGGAGGAAGGCCCTTACTGTACATGTTAAAGAAGAAAATGAACCCATGCACAAAGCAGTGATTCCCAAACGCTGATACACAAGCTTCTGTTTTAAGGTTTGCAAAAGTCTTGTAAAAAAGATCTAACAAATGCACTCCATCAGCTCTGCTTACTCTTCTTAGCCCTAAAGTATAGTGACAAAAAGGGCCTAAGCTTAGGTTGAGCTTACTTTTAAGCTGGACCTTTGTACATCAGCTGCAGAGTTTGACTGGAGAGTTAAAAGAAAGGACACTGCCAAAGAATTTGGTGTCCATGGCAATAGCAAAAGTGTGTATTTGGCAATATTTTGGATACAAGACCTATAGAAAATGTACAAAAGTAATGCAAAAATGAGTAATAAAACCTGGAAATGATAGCTGTAGCGGACAAAATCATATACAGATGGAGCACTGAATTTCAGACTCCAGTTTACAGCTTCCTGCCTACGACCAGCCAAAGACCAGTATAGACTATACTGGTCTTTGGCTGGTCGTAGGCAGGAAGCTGTAAACTGGAGTCTGAAATTCAGTGCTCCATCTGTATATGATTTTGTCCGCTACAGCTATCATNACAAAAGCTACTCTTCCTGGTCCGACACTTAAAACAATAGAACAATAAAACAACAACATTCAAGACATAAGTCCTGACATCATTAACAACATCACCAATATCATCAACAATCTCCACCATCATCAACAATCTCCACCATCATCAACAATCTCCAACATCATCAACAATCTCCACCATCATCAACAATCTCCACCATCATCAACAATCTCCACCATCATCAACAATCTCCACCATCATCAACAATCTCATCCACTTTCAACATCAATCTCAGCCAAGGATGAGTGCACAATACACCCATCAGTACAAAGCATGACATAAAATAAAATGAGGGTTCACAATTCAGAATAGATATATAATAAATAGAATGAAAATAAAATAAAATGAGAAATATATTTGACAGCAAGGAATATAAATGGGCTACATGTCAATCATGCAGGAGACAGTGTGGAAGCATCAACACATGCTATTCAGCACAATAGTCAATGTCAGCTAATTGAATACACAGCATTAAGGCCTCACAATGCACATGCCAGCTTCTCATGGCTCACCATCAAGCTAAATATGTTATGGTCAGATATGGTTCATGCAAAAAAGCCAACATTTCTATTAGACATTTCTGCAAAAACTCTCACAACCAGAACACCATATGTACAGTCATATAGAGAGCTATAACCCATTGGCATGCACTGAAAGACTTAAAGGTCACCTATCATGCTATTTGTAGGCAATAGCATAGGTCTCAGATATATAAAAAAATGTAAAAAACATGTCGATGAAGTGTTTTGCTCGAAACACCAAACAAATCACCCATTCTAGCCATGCCTCATATCCCTCTATTTCACTTCCTGTTTCAAAAGTGCTGATTTGGGGTATAAAGCTTTAAAAAAGAATTGATACAAAATAAAAAAGGCGGGGTCTGAGCTCATGCGGGACCCGGCAGCTACTGTCTAAACTAAATGCTGCCGTGATGAAACGCCATATCATGGATTATCAAGGATTATCTCTGAAACAGTATGGAGCTCAAAGGCTTTCTCTCTTGCCGGTTATACCACAAGGTGAGTTCCTTTTTACTTCCTGCTTCTTCACACACATGCTCTCCAGTACAGGTTAGCTCTGAGTGTTAGCGATGCTAATGTAAACACCGACCATATTACGTCCAAAACAGTCGGGCATTGTTTCTGATAGCAACGTTTCTGATAGGGCCGTGGGTCCACATTTCAGATATTACTTCGTATCGGACGCAAATCTGGATCAGCNATGATGGTGGAGATTGTTGATGATATTGGTGATGTTGTTAATGATGTCAGGACTTATGTCTTGAATGTTGTTGTTTTATTGTTCTATTGTTTTAAGTGTCGGACCAGGAAGAGTAGCTTTTGTCAAGAGCAAAAGCTACTGGGGATCCTGAATAAACATAAACATTAACAGTCTTTCAGAGGAGAGCATATAACTGCTGTCTAGATTGTGACGAAGGCATACATTCTGACTTTGGTATAAATACATTAATATACATTTCTTTTCATACACGTATAATATCAACATTTAGTCACAAAAAGAGAAACTTCATTGAGGATAAAACTGCTGTACATGTTGATGCTCTGTATCTCCAGCAGGGGGAGCCAAACAACCAGCTATTTTCTTTTGGGTTAATCGCAGAATGACTTCAACCAGTTCATCATCATGCAAATCATTTACCACATGAATATCTTACATGAATAATGCTAATAAGGCAGTCTGAGTTTAATTAGCTGGTATTCATCTCAAATCTCTCCATTGACATTTTGAAATGTTTACTATTTTACATTTAAAAAAATAGTTTTCAGACGTGTAGAATTAAATGAACACTGACCTCTCTTTCTTGTCATATCTAAGGCAGTTGGAGATCTTGCTTTACCATATATGTTAGGACAACCACCAACTTATTCTCATTATCAATGAACATGCTGATTATTTTCTCAATTCCTTTGTTAGGTCTTGACGAACTGATGCCGATACGTTGACATCTTCAAATTGCTTATTTTATTGGACAAAAATTCCCAAATGAAATATACTCACTTAACAATAATATGGAACAGATAGTGTTCAATATAGCAAAACCACGAGATGCTGACACGCATTTCAAATAAGAAGAGAGACAGTAAATTGATTAATTGTTAGATCATGATATATTCGTTTTCTGTCAATCATCACTTCTACTCTACATTTAGTCTTTTCTTAATGAGCTCAATGACCTACCTTTTTAATGGTATGTACAATCTCCTTTCCTCAGTAACGTGACAGGATTATGTGCGCTGTGTTGTAGGAGATGTTCATGTTGCCTGTAGATGGAGACAGTCCTTGTCATATGGTGTGCATTGTAGTGTAGAGTTCACATATCCTCAAATAGGAACATAACAAGCCTGGCCACCCTGGTAGTGATGGGATGTATTGTCTTTTATATTTGGGGTGAAGAGTAGTCTCCTGGTCTCTGAGGAGGTGTGGGGCAGCAGATGGGAGCTGATGGGACTGTGTGGTTGTGTAGGCGGTGACATGACAGGCTGTCAGACCCTAATGCAGCCCAACATCTGGAGCTTGTTGCCCGCGTCACTTCTTGCCTGCCGGCGGGGTCCTTTTAGCCCAGAGCCACCCTGAGGGACCGAACCCCGGGCCAAACCTGGGCCTCTGAGACAGGAAGCCGCAATAAGGCTGCACGTACAGAGAGAAACACTCAGCCTTCTGCGAGGGAAAGCACACAAAGCAGGCTGGGTAATATTTACTGAGCTGCAGCAGAGAGAGCATGGACTGCAGGGGATGTGTCATATTATTAGCTGTCATTTTAAAACGTTTTTTAATGATAACATATTTGATCGTGTCGAGTTTAAAGATTTTGCATTTGCAAGTTTATTACGGTACGGTTACACGTACAAGGGATTTGCTTTAGTATACAGTATGGTGGGGCGAACATGAACACAGCAATAGGAAATAAGTTGTAAGAGAAGATTAAAAACATAACAATTAGAATGAAAAAAATTACCTAAAAAAAACGATTTAACATTAAAGTGAATAAAGACAAATACTTACACCAAATATAAATATATGTATAAACACTTTTTTTACAAGAGCATGTAGAGGAAAGATGAACTGAGATGTTACATAACTTTCATGTTACACACACAAAGCAGATTAGTGATTTGATTTCCTGCAGTGAGAGTTAAGCCTCCTAAAAGCACTGTGGCCATTTTGCCAAAATAGTCAAAAATGAACGATAGAATTATACAATTTTCATTTTGTGTCTGTCCTTCAAAAAGACTACTTTTCATGGCTGTTTGAATTTAGTTTTTGAGGTTGAACCAGCACCCTTCTGCTATACTGGAGATTGGTATTATCAGCACCATTTAGGTTTTAAAGTCAAGGACAATTCAGAATGTTATATAGAAGGGATGTATCAGTCCTGCAAGCACTGCAGCATGTGCTCTCATTTCAGCACAACATCCTGCAGTCTCTTCAACAGGATGTGGATCATTTCAAGTCACGTTAGACCACCCTTATTGCTGTAATCCTTCAAAATGGAAGTTGGATTTAAGATGTTGCTCTCATTGTTAAATAATAACGTGTCAATAAAGGAACACATACTATTAAGCAACCTCTTATGCACTGTATACAGCCGCAAATGTATAACGTTTGAAAATGTCTCTGCATCTTTCGGAGACATCTTTAATAGCCCATCATAAGAGTTGCTCTGTGAGTAGGTGGTGCAGACGCGACTCCATGCACAGCAGGATAATACAGGACCTGTTCAAAGTGTTAGCGCCATCATGGCACTGTGCTATTAGCGCTCGCCTTGAGCTTCCAAGAAGCAAGTGCCTCTTCTATTTTAATGACAGCCCTCACCCAGAGGTAATTTCCCTGTGATTAAGGCAGGAGGGGAAAAATCATCTCTTAAAAGTCTCTAAATTGCATCTTATTTATCCACCTTTTAACTAACGACAAAAGGCAGACAGACAATGGCCCCGCATGTTTCTACCCCTCCTGATTGAACAATTATACTTGAGACATTATCTGGTCCATCGTTATATGGGTATTAAATATGGCACCGGGGGGGGGAGACACAGAAGAGGCTTTGATGGAAAAGTTTAGATGAAATAAATTACTTTTTTTCTTTAAAACCACCTTCCTGATGCTTTGATTTCATTTGAATGCCTCATCTCTGGTTTTAATTTGCATACATAATGTGTACCAGGCCTTTCCTCCATTGTCAGGCTTGAAGATTGATTCTTTGTCTTTCTGTGGGTTTATCAGTCCACCATTTTGGTCCAGACTTAAATATCTCAACAACTTTTGAATGTATTGCTATGAGATTTAGCACAGCTGTTCATGTCCAGAGGATGATGCCTATAGTCACTTCTGTGATACCCACACCACCTTAATGTCAAAGTTCTCACTTCTCCATCAAATACTTACATTACATGTCACTTGTTAGACGCTTTGACATACTCAATACTGTGGACAATCCCCACAGGAGCCATTTGGGGTGAAGTGTCTCACAACGACATGCTGACTGCCGTGGGGTTTGAACCTGTGACCCCTGATCCCAACATCAACGCACTAGTCCACTGCGCCACACGCCTCCCTTACACATCTATCTTATGGATTGGCCCAATATCATTTTCCCCGGACGATGCATCCTAATGTGTTGATTTTCCATTTTGTCTTGCACCACCATAAAGTGAGTGTTCTTTTGAGTGGAATTACTCAAAGATGAGGTTCTCACCATAATCTCCCACAAGGAAGAACTGGAGTTTCTCTCCCCTCCAACTTTTCATCTTAATTCATGAGTTTTCTTAACATGATACTGTGCAGCCTCAGCGGTGAAATGTGGCTGCCATTAAACACAATTAAACAAGACAAGTTGAATGTCTTGATCGACCTTACAGGGAAGGTGTCAAACAAGACAAGTTGAATGTCTTGATCGACCTTACAGGGAAGGTGTCAAACAAGACAAGTTGAATGTCTTGATCGACCTTACAGGGAAGGTGTCAAACTAGACAAGTTGAATGTCTTGATCGACCTTACNGAGTTTTTCTCCCCTCCAACTTTTCATCTTAATTCATGAGTTTTCTTAACATGATACTGTGCAGCCACAGCGGTGAAATGTGGCTGCCATTAAACACAATCAAACAAGACAAGTTGAATGTCTTGATCGACCTTACAGGGAAGGTGTCAAACAAGACAAGTTGAATGTCTTGATCGACCTTACAGGGAAGGTGTCAAAAAAGACAAGTTTGGATGTGTCCGACCTAGGCGTAGTTTGGGATATGAATTGCTATTTACAGATGATGTGGCCTTAAATACATTCAAAGTTTACAATAATTCAATGCATGTTTAATATAATGTCATAAAACGTTCCGTGTAAAGAAAGGAGAAGTGGAATTCGAATGCGCCACCAAAGTTTTCCCCCTGACCCCTTCGATGCTATCTTTATGAAAAGTCTTGCTGTTATCAAAACTGAAAACAAGTTTCTCAAGTGCAATCCACTCTCTTTCCCACGACTAAATACTGCATTCAGGACAGCCACATATTGTTCAAAAATCAGTTTCAATGACTTCAACGCTGCTCGTCTCAATGAAATCACTCCTATTGTGTGAGTTGGAGATTATATAAAGATAATTATACTCTCCAGAATCACTGTTGCACCTTTCGAGCCCTCCAGCTTCACCATACCTGAGCAGTCCCACCCCCCTACCTGAGCAATCACACGCCATCTTCACACACATTGTATTATAATCACAGCCATTCACAAAGTTGCTAAAGTTACCTCCGTATTATCCTCCTAAATCATCCCTCCTACTCCATGCTTCTCATTTATTTTCTCACTTGATTGCACGCTGGAGGACTCATCAATCAGCAGAGCGTCGGTCACATGGTCACTTTGTGAGAGCTGCTTTGCAAATGGCTGTATATTGAATTGTCTTTTTTTAGGCACTCACACACACACACACACACACACACACACACACACACACACACACACACACACACACACACACACACACACACACACACACACACACACACACGACTAAACACATCTCCCTGGTAAAGAAAATAATTGGGTACTATTTAGTCGGGAATGCATCTGTTGTTAATTTGTTATCGTGCGGTTAAGTTTTCCATGTAACATCTTAACGTTATCCCCCCATTGTGTCACTGTGGGGGGGCTGCAGCCTCATCCAGAGGATTGCAATTAACTTCTTAGCAATTATATAAGAAAGACTCTCAGTATTTATGCCTCATTGTTTCTGCTGCAGATGCTAAGTCATCCGGCCATGCCGACACGCTGCTCCAGAAGCGTTTTCACGAACTGGGCCTGGGTACGGAGGCCTTCAGCTCCGTGCAGTATGTTGGCACCCAGACCATCACACCCCCCACTGACTACAGCGGGCTGCTGGAGGCCGTCAAGCAGCAAGTGAAGAACACTCACACACGCTCCCCCCGTCAGCCCGGGATAATGTTTCACGCTCTGGAGGTAAGCGGTGGACCATTACCTTTGTTGTTAACTTAAAGTTAGATGTATAGACATTTAATAAAGATATGTTGTCTCCTAGTCGTGACTCTTATCTTATTTTGCTTCCATAATTCCTCTCTCCTGTCCCTTTTCACCTTTTTTTTGTTGCTTTTCCTTAGGCCCTGAGTGAGCGTTTCTGTGGAGAACTGCCGGACGACAAGATGATCCCGTACTCCTTCTTCCCAGATGAGTACTTTACATGCTCTGCTGTCTGCCTCAGCTGCAAGTGAGTCATCAACAAACATTTCAAGAGATTAAACTGCGCCGGAACATTTGACTCAAACTAATTCTGGGAAGTATTTTGACTCAAAGCCTGGTCTAAGTGAAGTCTTTGAGCTAATGTTCTAAACCTGAGCAAATGTAAAGTTGGCATCACTTCTTTTACTTTGTTCAGTGTGTAGTTATTTTGCAAATTCTGTGACCTTTTATCAAGCATTATTATAGATATTTAAGAATGGAAGGGATGGCTGTATCAGCTTGCTTACCCTCTGTTATTGATGAAGTCTGGCCCTTATGTTTGGTTTCAGACATCTGAGCATCGATCCTTTGCATCATCCCACCACATACACTTTTCAGTTCAACAGAATTGTTCCAATGTTTTCGTACTGGTAAAACAAAATCGATTTTAATCAGTAAATTTAACTTTTTTCTGCAAAAAACGATATCAGACAAATTGTATAATTCCGAGTATTTCCACGTAGTTATCAGTTCCAAATCTTTTGAAAGGAATTAGAAAACACACATCTTCCTCAGTATTTCCACACAGCCGGTTTAAGGCTCTTATTACCAGATGGAAAAATAAACAGACACACAAACAGAAGTGTGTCAGGTGCTGCTGGCTTATTCACAGAATTTGAATGTTTTCCCTAAAAGCAGAAATCTGTTACACATTACATGTAATGTCTTTCCCATCTTTTTTGGAAGAGAGAGAAAGAGTGATTGAGAGTCCCCTACTCTTTGTGTTTCCTTCTTTATGGAAAGTTGAGTGTGAAATATGAGGTTTCAGTTCTGGACTATTGGACTTCCTCAAACCTGTTTGCACTGTTGATGTCTTTCATGTTGTTCTGAAACTATTGGTTTTCTGTTCCTCTCTAGCATTCGCTGTAAAAATGGAATGAACCATCTGAGAGACCGGGTCCCCCACTTGGCAGATGGACTGTGCCAGTATGTTCACCAGTACAACAACAAAGTTCTTATCTGCAAGGTAAGACTGACCAGGCACCAACTGGGACCTAGTTCTCTATGTCAGCTATTTGGATTTTGTACTGGATGTTGCATGCTGCGCCAAATTCCAGGCCCCTTTTTTCAAATCATTTTTGATCCTATCTGTTCATACCTGTTTATATGTCTTCTATATTCATTTCAGTTTTTGATTGTCTTATGTCTCCAGAAGTGTTATGAGGGAGGCAGAGAGGTGATTGTTTTGCCCAAGACGTCAGCTTCCTCTGATAACCCATGGTTTGGATTGGCCAAGTATGCGTGGTCAGGGTACGTAAATAGACACACACACACACACACACACACACACACACACACACACACACACACACACACACACACACACACACACACACACACACACGCACAGCATTTGTATTGCCTCTTTTGCAATTATCTCATTGTATCTCCCTGCCTCCCGTTAGCTATGTGTTGGAGTGTGCTAGCTGTGGTGTAATCTACCGCAGCAGACAGTACTGGGTGGGGAACCAGGACCCTGAGAGCGGCGTGGTGCGGTCGGAGGTCAAGCACGTCTGGGAGGGGGTGAGCACTCCAGCTTTCTTCTTTTGCTCCACTTATACTCCGTTTCAATACAAATGAACTGCAGATTATTGATTAGGCATTTGATAGATGGGATCATTAATGCTCACCATTCACCAAGGCCAGACCACAACATTAAGAAACTTAATCACATGATATTTGATAGTCTTGGGCGATCAATACACTTTATTTAAATTACATATAACATTTGCTATTATAACAACATTATAATGGCAACACCTTGCATGAAGTTTGCTGTTTCTGCTCAAAAAAAGATCCTGTAAGTGATACATTTGAAGCCCTTATCATTGTTTCAGTAGGGATGAATATATATTGGTACCGTCATCATTCACCGACCTTTTCCGATCAATCTTCTTTTCTCCACCTTCATTTATCCCTCTCTTCTTTCAGTCGGACACTTTTCTGACGACCCACCAGAACGCTGCCCAGAGGGTCCTGGACGGGATGAACTACGTGATCCAGTCAGTGTCAGAGTACAGCACCGGGCCCACCAAAGCTGTGGCAGCCTGGGTCACTGACCAGGTGGCCCCCCCGTACTGGAGACCCAACACAGAGATCACTGTGAGTGTGAACAGCTAGAGATGAGACACACACTGAATAACAATTCATATAACAAGGGATAAAGTTGTACGAAAAAAGTTGAGGTGCTTTGAAATCTTTCCTTTATGACGGATTAGGAGAAAGAAGAAATTGTTTATTTTTCATTATATCCCTGCAAATGTCTGTCCTCATTGAATCCTCCTCTGCCCCTCAGGCGTGTCATGGCTGCAGGAAGGTGTTTGAGGAGGCGGAGAGGAAGCACCACTGCCGATCGTGTGGCGAGGGTTTCTGCCATCCCTGCTCCAGCCAGAGGATGCCGGTGCCGGAGAGGGGCTGGGGCAGTGGGCCGGTCCGGGTCTGTAAGAAGTGCTACCAGCAGGGAGGGCCGGCTGACACCAACAGCCAGGGTAAGACAATGATCCTGACTCAGCATTTAGTTTACCAGCATCTTTGGAGTCATGGAGGTTAACTTCACCTTTATTTGTAAGCTGTGTTTAATTGATTTGCTGACAGCATATAGCAGATGAAGTCACATAATCACAATGTGTTTTATTATTAAATATGGATATTAAATATGATTATTAAAGGGATTCAAAACAAAAATTCAAGCAATTCCGATAAAAATAAGCTTTTCACAAAGATTATTTCTTAAAAATGTATATATTTGTTGTCATACCTTGACTCTTGAAATGGATATTTGTTCAGGATTTTCCATAAAAAGTACATTACATTCACCTTATATAATAAAATGTACTTTTTAGAATGTATTATTAAAGATATGCTTTGTATATGTGCTAGCTGCTTTCATAAATATTGTTATTGCTACTTTTGTGTACTGTTCATACATGTCTTTCCTTCAGTGTGTAAGGTGGAGCCTCGTGGTCTGATCGCTCGCAGGGTGACGGAGGTGGCGCAGTCTACACTGGACATGGTCACCACAGCTGTGGACTACCCGATCTGTGAGTGCAGCTGCATTTCACAACTAAAATGAAAAACAATCGATAAATACATTGAAATTAAATAATGTTGGATAGATGAATATGGAAGTAAATTGCAATATATTTAAGGACTGGCAACTTAAGTATCCCAATTCTGGAAAGAAAGAGCTGAATGTATAACTACTGGGCCCTGGTCCTTGCAATGAATATTTTGCGTAAATACAAATATGATGGTCTAGAACAGTGGTTCTCAACTGGTGGGTCCCGACGCAAAAGTGGGCCGCGGACCCTTTTCGAGTGGGTCGCAGATGTGTGAGTGAGGATAAAAAAATAAAATAAATGTCTTTCAATTTATTTATTTTTAGGAAAAAAGTCAAACTTTTATTTTGAAGGCCCAATTTTCTAATGCTGTGCATGCAGTAGGCGTTGGACTGGAAGTACCAGAGAACATAAACGGTTTGGAAAACTTTTGTCACGTAGTGATCATCTTCTCAATAAAACATATTTGCTGATGTTTTTTCGAGTCTTCTGGCCAATCAGAATCAAGATTGTTGCCGGAAGTCCTCACGGAGAATAAGTCTGCGGTAGAAATATTCTTTAAACATCCATGGGTACAACTTCAGATAAAAATGAACACATAATGAAATATGACCCCCGGTTTGATTGACAGGTCACAGAACAACGGGAGCTATCTACCCTTACCCACAATTTAAAGTAATTCACACAGACTCTCTCCTCTTTGCTCTTCTCTCTGTGAGGAGCAGCAAGTTCAGATGTCAGAACAAAGTAAAAAACAAACAATGGAATAAAATATTATTAATATAGTAATAGTATTTATTTATTTTCTTCTCAGAGTGTACCAGAATGCGTATTTCTTTTTTTTTTATGTTAGTATTTCAAAAAAATCGCTGAGAATCCCCTCCCAGGGATATAAGGGATATATGCACTGTACTTCACTTTAATTAATATTGTATGCTGAAAAGCGTATATATTACAGCACGATTTCTTGTAGATTTGAGTGGTTCAAAATGTTGGGTCGCGATTTATTTATTTATTAAGTGGCTCCCGAGGCCTGACCAGTTGAGAACCACTGGTCTAGAGGCTGTCCATACATCATAAGTTATTTGATAGCAGGTGGACATTCACTACATAAACATTATTCAAGCTCCATGAGTAATGTATCAGCCCTAGTGTATATAACAGTAGGCAGTTTTCACGAGTTGTCTGTTCAAATATGGATATTTATGCCATTATCAAAATCTTAAATTAAATATGTATTGTTCCATCCACTCCCCTTAGGTTTTATGAAAGATGTGGCTCGGCCGGACTACTGGGTGCCAGATGCGGACATCACCCAGTGCCACCAGTGCTCCAAACCCTTTACTCCGACAATATCCAAGCACCACTGCAGGGCCTGTGGGCAGGGTGTGTGCGGCCCCTGCTCCACACACATCAAGCCCGTGCCCTCCCGAGGCTGGGACCACCCGGTCAGAGTGTGTGAAGGCTGCCACGCCCGCAAGGACAATCTGTGAGCTTTTTGAACCTGGAGAACTTCCTCAGATGATCCACGAAGAACACTGAATCGTGGCACTGCTGCTCCCAGAGAACAAGGAGGATTGAGTATGAAGTACTAAACGGCAGAACAGCAATAAGCCTTGTTTTAATGCGTGAAGAGAGACAAAGCTTAAAATGGCCCCCTTGTGTTTTATCAGTGCTGGCCCGGGATCAGCTTCCCATCTAATATGCCTTCCTCTATCTACTGATTCTGCAGCAGTACAGAGGCACAACAGACTGTAGATCAACTTCTCTATAGCCCTACTGCAGCAGTCTAGCTATCATTAAACCAACTGGACAAATGGAAAGCTGGACGTGTGATTCTTGGAAATGTAGGATATAAGGACATAAAACTCTTCTCCATTCTGCAGAGCTACAACTCTTTGCCGTGTAGTCTTCCTTCATTTATTTGTTTTTTGCACAGCCCTGCAGCACACAACCCTTTCTCAATTTGACCAATTTGTAAACAAGTAAATAAGATGCACTGGGATTTTAAGAGACATTTCTTTTATTTAGAGGGATTCTTAACCTGTCTACAGCCTCATCTCAATATATTGTATCATCCCTGCAAAGCCCTCAGAAAGTAGAGAAAGTGTGGGGGGGTTTTATCCTCCTGCTGATCCTTCTCTTCTCATCTCTTTCTCTCTTTGAGGTATAAAAGAGAACAAGACTGTTGGGAAAAGAGAGCCCTGTGTGTGCCTGTAACGCTCTGGACAGAAAGAAAGAAAGCATAGAGAGAACACGAGCTACAGCAGTGTGTGCCTTCATGGGAAGCTCGATTCCCTTTTCTATAGCCCCTAATGTCTGTTTTAGGGGTTCCCTTCATATGTGCAAGGTCTAATGAGATTATTTGTGCCTAATTGCAGGGCAATGTAATCCAGAGCCTCGCTCATCTGATTTAATTGTATTTACGATATGCTGAACTTGATAGGAAAATAAACTTTGTAGCACATTAAAGACATTCCAATGTATACCTGTTTACTGATAGATTAGCTTTTCTGAGGTCTTTATAAAAATGGCGGCACTCTTTTGAGCTAATAACGCTTCAGAATGTAATATTTAATGAATGCACCTGCACTAGACTGGACAATTATTGTTAATGGAATTATACACTTTCTGTCAAAGGGACTCGGTTTTAACATTCTGAATGAATGCTATTTCTCATTGTCCAGAAATAATAAATCAATTTGAAAAATGCTTTTTCAGTGAAATCTGGAAATTGACAATCTTGATTTTCTTTCTTCTTAAATCAGGCTTGTTAAAAAAAAAAAAGAACAAAGGAAAACGTTGTCTCTATAAATGTATTCCCTCCATTACTGCCTTTCTCTTTAATCACTCCATATGTGTGATGCTTTATTTCTTTGAATGGGTATTACACGTTTTTGCAAAAGTGAATGGATGTCAAAACAAAGACAATGTAGCAATGACAAAAACCCTTATGTCATAAAAAAATGTCATAGTGGTGTAAAACAAAATGTCACATATTCAGGATATGCTAAACACACAGTGGCCCTAAAATGTGTAGATGTGTATAAAGGAAATAGCATAGTATGTGATAACAAAATATCAAAGTAAAGTAAGTCATAAAAGTATTTAATAAAGAAGTTAATATCAAAGGTTATTTGGTATGTCACATAGAATCTGTAGTATATTTACTTGGAGTAATGTTTACCCTATAGTCTATGGTGCTGTCTAAGCTTTTTTCTTTCAAATTCATAATTCTCAAGCAATGTTAGAGTAAGTGATGTACTGTCTCAAAAACCATCCTTATACCTTAACCTGTGTTGCTAACTCTACCTAATGAACAGTGAAGCTGCTATGCACAGTATAGCAAGTAGCCGGTTCATACAGATGTCCACATATCTTATTTTTCTCTCCAACAACCTCCAGTTCAATGTTATCTGAAGTTCATGGTGCCTAATGTCCAGTGCTCTAATGAATCGCTGACTGATGCCCATGAAGTAGCCCTCATTTCCAGCACAAACCTATTATGCAAGCCTAATATGACTTGAGCCTGACATACATAGGGTCAGTGTGGACAGAACAGACAGTGGAGGGCCAGTAGAATCTGCATAAAGATGCTTCTTATCCAGAATATAGCATACTTCAGAGTAAATCACTTTTGAATGAAGGACGCACCGGTAAAGGTAACAATGAAAATAGAACTTCCTTTTATTGGTAGTTGGCTTTGAGGTAGCTCATATGCTTCTTTACTCCAGCACATATCCACTCAGTGCTCATTGTTTCACTGTAGAACAGCCATACTTTCAAATGTAGCATGCTGTAAAACGGATTGAGCGTGAAACTGTTGTTGTACTAGAGAGCGTGCATATTGAAAGTTAACAAAGTGGTCGTGGTGCTGGTGTGCTGCTAAAGGAAAAATGTTGCTCCACATGTCACCACTCTAATCACTGTGAGAGGTTTCCTACCTCGCTGTGGAAAAATCAAAACAACACACTTTCAAACAGTGATGACAAAAGCACCAGTTTTCTCTACAGGCATCTGTACAAAGACTGGGATGTGAGGGAGTGGAAACAAGGCAAGAACATGGTGTTACTGCTTGTTACATGCTCACTTTCTGTCACAGTCCTGGGGGAGGTTTTGTCTTTTTATGGTTATGACAGCTCTTTTTATCTAGAATAAATGGATGCTGCAAGACACTTACCGTTTTTAATCACTGATTAAAAAAGGATTGATTATATTTGCTTAAATACAGTCAGATATTGTTATATTAACATATGTTTAAAGTAAACTGGAGTGGTGCCTTTGTTAAAAGCTTGTCAATTGTCAGATATTTTAATAACATTTAAGCTTCTGTTTATTGTTTAAAAATACTTTTCTATAGCTATGCTAATTTATGTTTTTATTTTTACAAATCTTGAAGCCTTTTATGTTCAATAAATACTTTGGAGTATTATTATGCATGAGCCATTCACATATAATAAATACATTATTTACATGCATGCATTGCAGTATATTGTATATTAGTAAATGATGTGCATTTAGTACGATGAAATACAAAACAATTCAGGATATAGGCTACGGCTAGTATAGTTGTAGTAGCATGAAAAGGTTCTTGGGTCGATGCTGCAGTGCCCTTTTTATACACAGGGTGGCGCTCGACAAGCAAAAACATTGTAGCCGAGCCATAGTAAATTATTCATGAGACCACCTACTGTTACTGTCCTAGTCCCAGCCATAGACTGGTCCCAGCAGAGGGTTTGAATATCAAGCTTATTTGGAAGTCGGAAATATGCACACTTTGCCATTAAGTTATTCATGTTACAAGAAGCTCAAACCGCTCTTTGATTTTACCAATATGGTAAGTAGCTATTCAACTAGTTGTAAATAATCCAGAGTGGTTTACACAGAAGTTGCATGCAAAGCCAGAAGAGGTTATTGGAGGTTATCACCATTGTATACTTGGAGAAGCTTTATTACTGTATAAACAGTTGTCTTAATGTGGTTTAGTCGAAGCCCTACTGAGTGTAGCATTATAAAAGAGATGGCATTGACACTCGGTCATCCTTGTAATGCCAAAAGAAGCTTCTGACGAGAAACTTTAATAACCTTTACATCTCCATCTCCTTTAGTTGTTAAACTAAAACAAAAACAATTCCCCTCATTCTCTGTCATTTTTACTAACTGAAATGAGAAGAAACTAAGTGTGTGTGTGGGAAACACATTTGTGCCAAGCTTCTAAGTATGATCACTATTTATAAACTGAGTTCATATGGGATTTTTGTAAACTAACAATGCTTTTTTTCCCTTTTTTTGTATGAACTGCATTAAAAAACAATAATTGGTTACTGTAATTTAATGAGACACAAAATGTTAATTAGTCAATGCTATTTTTAACATTAATACATGCTATTTACACTGCACAGAGCGATACCTTTTTGATCACATATTATTAGAGCCATTAAATCCAGTAAACCTGTGTTTGAATTTGCATAAGGCTAATGTGAATTACAGTAAATGATACTTTGTTGTATGAGAGACTATGGTAAAAAGTTTACAGTAGGCTTTCATACTTCCAAACATTAACATTAAGTCATCAACTATTAAACAATGTAACATGGGCTACTGTAAAGCAAATTCACTGTAATATTGAAGTTACGATAGGCTACTGTAAATAGGTAGGCTGAAAATAATAATAATGTCTAACAGTGTGAATAGAACAAAAAAGGCTACACATTCAAAATATCTATCTATTATTATATAGAAGCTGTCAATAAATCCATGTAATTCACACACTGGAAGAACAGCGCCATCTTTTGTTTCTATGGAGAGAAGACCAGCTAGCATTAGCATTGCTTATAACTGTTACGTCCATTTTGTTTAGCTTAGCTAGCCTGGCTAACTGTGCAGCAGAGATGGATGACGGTGACGAGCCGCCGATTGTCCTCTCTCACAACACTTCTTTAAGCTCTAAGTCGGGAGGGGACAAAATGTTTTCCCTAAAGAAGTGGAATGCTGTAGCGATGTGGAGCTGGGACGTTGAGTGTGATACGTGTGCCATTTGCCGGGTACAAGTGATGGGTGAGTACGAGGAACCGACGCTGTTGCTCGGCTAGCCTAGCCTCGAACCGGGCTGGTGGAGCTAACGTGGCTAATATCAGCATTAGTGCCTGAAGTAACAGGACCAGCGTCTCTGTAACATGTTTTTCTTTGTTTTCAGACGCTTGTCTCCGATGCCAGGCGGAAAACAAACAAGAGGACTGTGTTGGTAAGACTATATTGGCTTTAAAATATGTTACAGCTGTGTTTTAATCACCAAACAAACCCATAGATGGCAGGTCGATCCAACAATCTAACATTAGCTAGTTGGTCGGAGCTGTCAAAAATAACATACTAAAGCAGCTGGTCATAGAGAGGGGTTGTGTTGGTCGTTTCATGTCATTTCAATGATTGACGTTACACTGAATTTGCATATATTATCATTGTTTTGTTTGTATGACGCACATTATATAGTTAATAACAGTAGGCATATTGCCAACAGATATTTAACTCAAGATCTATATGTATGATGCACACACATTACAAAAGCATTTGCTGACAAGTTAATATAATTGTAATTTATAATTATAATAATTGAATATGTTAATAAGAAAATAAAAATAAACAGTACAAGTTCAATTAAGTTATTGGCGTATTAGCGTTATTGCAAATGAATAAACTATGTCTACGCAGGAATGCAGTTAATGTGCTTTCTTATTGACTAGTGTATCTATATTAATACACCATTTATATACCATTAATTAGTGTCATGTTCCCTTGTTTGATTGTACTGAAGCATCACCTAGATGCCAAAGATTGTGCCTTTTTATGAACAGATTGAGATAAAACACAAATCAAAGCACCTGCACTTTGAAAGGAAGTTAGTTTTCACCATTCACTATTAAATAAATAAAAAAGTGGTACTTTTATATTCTGTGCGACTAACTCATTCATTGTCTTTCCCAATTTCTTCTATCTTCATCATCTCTCAGTTGTATGGGGAGAGTGCAACCACTCCTTCCATAACTGTTGCATGTCCCTTTGGGTGAAGCAGAACAATCGCTGTCCCCTCTGCCAGCAGGACTGGGTGGTTCAGAGAATTGGCAAATAATTCCAGGCGGTCTGGATCTTCAGCAGAACCTAAAAGTGGTTTGAGACTTGACAATGATCACTGCAGCGTCCTGTGCAGAGAGCCACTGACCCTGTCGACTGTCCTCCTACCTATCAATGCATGTTCCAGTTGTCCCAGTGTCTAAGGAGGACGATGGACAAAATAAAATGGTGCAGACTCTTTGATCACTGATTGGTGGATGTGGCTGGAGGAATCATGAAGAGGTGGATGAACCTTGTTTCAGTGTTTGGTCACATGTTAGTTTTATGTTATTGTCTGTGTCTGTGGTGGTGTCGAGCACATCCTGAACATGTGACTTTAAAAAAATAAAAGAACTGTGTATAGCTGTAAACATGTATTTGTTCATCCAGTAATTCAGGATTGGTAAATAATTCCTATAAACAAGTGGAAACATGGTAAATGGTAGTTTACATGTATTATTATTGATAATTTAACACTGCTTGTCTTTAGAAAGCATGTATTATTTTAGATGGTTTGCCTCTTATTGAAAACATATTTATATTCTTGAATGATTCAAATGATCAGTCACAAAAAAACATTAGACTCAGCTGATGTGCTGGAGCTATAGACCCATCAGACCTAGATTTAAATGTTCCGATGCTATAAAACAATCGGCCTTTAAAAGTATGAATATCTTAAACATTATCTTTGGAGTTCACAATGATTTAGCATTCCCCAAACATTAATGTCTAGTTAAAGAATGGATTCTACAATCCCTAAGTAACCCTTTATTGATATAAGTACCTTGGCAGTCTGAGTGAACTACCTGGAAGGCGGCCATGCTAACTAACACTTGTTAAACATGTATAAGGAGGTTGGCCTTGTTACAGTCAGGCTCAACTCCCGTGGACATTCAGTCAAGTACTTTTCTGCTTAGATGGTGATGAATCAGCAATACAAATGATATATAATAAGTAACACTTTGAATGGAGTCAGTTACCACATTACTTCGATCAAGCACAATTTACCTCAAGTGATAGCATTTATATAAGTACGTATTTGAATGGCCAACTTGTAACATATTTTGTCATGCTTTAAAAAAAACTTTTTCCTTGAGTAATATATATGAATACCTCTTCCATCACTACAAACACAAAGCAGTTGTAAAGTCCAGCCAGAATTTTACACATTTATTTTTCTAATATTTTTTTTTAGCAAAAACACATGATAAACAAACATGATAAAATGTTTTATTTTCTGCAGTCACACGTATGCGGAACATATCAGTGTTCCCTCTGCAGTTGCAGCGTCATGGAACATTGTTAGTCAAGAAGACTGAACAGGATAATTCACTTAGACATGAGCCTAATGAGGGGAAGGTCATTGCCTCAAACAACCATCATTCAAGGAAGTGAAAAATAAGTACTCCCATCTTCTGTCAAAATGCCACATAAAGGACCCTTATTGTGATTTGACAAAAAGTATTATGGCTGCCACTAATGATTATTTTCATTATTATATATTCTGCCACTTATTATATAATGTCTCAGTCTATTAAACTTATGAAAACCATTTCCTAAAGCCCAAGGGGGTGTACCTAAAAACCTCTGCTAATACATATGATTACCTATAATGTTAGACAAGGAAGCATATTTATTATCTTTCTGACGATTGACCAATCAATTATTCACTAAATGCTGTAATTAGTATTGACACATTGCTTTAATACAACAGAAATACAGTACTCAGCCATAATCGCTTGATCATGCAATAAACACTAAAATAAACATAACTACTTTCCTAAAGTGCATAATATAAAATAATACCAAATCTGTGAGATGTGGATTTAATTATTGATAAGACGAATGCATGCAGAGGTAGATCTGACCATATAATGCATTATTTGACACAACCTCAGCTTTGCAATTGGAATGTCCAACCATTTAACCATGTGTGCAGGTGTTCATGTTATTTTGTCCAAATCCTCTGTAGGCGGTAGTGTGTTAGAAACAGAAAGAATAGTGTCATTTGTAATTATCTTAAACATAAAATGACTACAATAAATCTTGATGATGAGTACATAATTCAATTGCGTTGTGTGCCAGTGATGTGGCTGAATGCGGAGGGAAAATAAAAAGGTGTACCTTTCATGCTGCTGATGCTGAAAAGATTTGCTATTTTGAGCATCAGAGCTGTACAGCTTTCACTCCCATGAGAGCTACATTAAAAGTCTGTGAGGAAAATTAATATCTTAGGCTGCTTACTTAACTAATTAGGACTAATTCAGTATCCGTAATCCCCCAGCCTTTCTCCTATAATAAGCGAAGAAGTGAGCATACTTCACATATTATACTCATCTCAGTGGCTTCTTTATCTCATAACAAGCTAAAATCACTCATTAGGTGTTACGGTCAGGATCTGCCACATCATCGTGTCATGCTGGCAGCCCAATTACTGCACACAGTTACTTTGTATCTCCTAAAAATAGATAGGCCTAAAGCCTCTTAAGTTCAGACCAGATAAGTTGCTTTCTCTTAGTGGCGTCTACAAATACGCATGCAAAGACACTCAGCTGATGGCAAATCCCCAATAATAGTGCTACTTTTAATGCTACAAGAGGATAGGCACAAGCGGTAGAGGATGTTCAGCATGAAGGTGCTTCAGGTGCTTAGTTGTGCCTGGAACCTGCAGATGATTGAGCTGCATGTGTAGTTGATCATGTAGGCTATGTGACAGCATACAATCCAAAATGGATACCCTGCCTGGACTGGAAAACTTGGTGGCCAACACGACCTACCTGAAGGCTCAGAATATCAATCGCAATAAGCTCAGAGATCAGTGGATATCTCTTTCGCTGCCCAAACCAAGGATGTCCTCTGATCTCCAGGCTTCAGTGGGGAGGAATTACGAGTCACTGTGTGAGCAACAGCCCATTGGGAAAAAGTTGTTCCAGCAGTTTCTCCTGGCCTCTAACTCGCAGTACATGGTCGCCACTGAGTTCCTGCAGGAGCTTAGTGACTGGAGCTTTGCTGAAAAAGAAGCCAGAGAGAAGGACAAACAGAGAATCCTTGCTACGTTTTTTCAGCCCGGGTCCAGGAGTTTTGTCTCATACTTTACAGGAGAGGCAGCTGGAATATGCAAGGTATTATCAATCCAAAAATTTGATGAGGAGATGTTGGACGAGTTACGAGAAGCCACAAGAGACTTGCTGAGGGACAAACCGTTCGTGGAGTATCTGGATAGCCCTTATTTCTATAAGTTCTTGCAGTGGAAGGAGTACGAGAAGCAGAAAATCAATGACAGATACTTTTATGAGTTTAGGACTTTGGGAAAAGGTGGTTTTGGTGAGGTAAGTTCAACAAATCCCAGCATCTTATTGTTGAACATCACATGTATACAGAATGGCCATTGTTAACTAAAAGTTGCATTGTCTTACTTTTTAAAATCGCAGTAAAATTATCAGAAACAAATTTAAGGATGGCACAGTAACAGTTATAACATTGAATGTTCCTCTGTCTTGCAGGTGTGTGCAGTGCAGGTCAAACACACAGGGCAGATGTACGCCTGCAAGAAGCTGGATAAGAGGTGCTTGAAGAAGAAAGGTTGCGAGAGGCTTGCCCTTCTAGAGAAGCGGATCCTGGAACAGGTCAACAGCCTCTTCATTGTGAACCTAGCTTACGCCTACGACAACAAGAACCACCTGTGCCTGGTCATGGACCTTATGAATGGAGGAGACCTACATTTCCACATATACGAGCTTGGGGAGCGGGGTATGTGTATGGAGCGTGTTGTTTACTACGCCGCCCAGATAACCACTGGGATTCTTCACCTGCACACTTTGGACATAGTGTACCGGGACATGAAGCCTGAGAACGTGCTTCTGGATGCCAAAGGACAGTGTCGGCTGTCAGACCTGGGATTGGCTATGGAGCTACCAAAGAACAAAAAGGTTTGCCAGACGGTAGGTGTGGTGACATGTCACAGATTAACCTGCAGTGCCCGCCATCATACATTGACACTGCAGTGCCCTGTAAAAAGCCTTTATTAGGTTTATGCAACACAACATAATCTCCATCCTAATCAAACTGTTAATATATCGAATATTTGCTTGGTTTTCTCATTCGTTTATCAATATTTGCTATATGTTATACTACTTCACTGCATAATTGTTCCCCCACCAATACAAGCAGTTTACCGGAAATAGAAGTGATTATTCCTATTCCTGCTCTGACGTCTGACAGACAACATAAGACAGCATGACCCTGTTGGACTCAACCTAATCTGATTAAAAGGGGCCTGACCTTCTCCCCTGTTGGACGCTACACTGGCTGATCACAGCAATGTATGGAGGACTGAGCAGAGCCTGTTAGCATTAGCCGGTTAATCTGTGCTCTACTAGTACCAGATATGGCTTCCACGTGTCTGTCTAAGGAGATGAGTCAGGAGATTCTCAGCAGGCTCCACTCACAGCAGACGAGATACAGAGTGAACAATAATGCCCACTGATCTGATTGATGCTGTTATGCAGCATTTTTTTATGCAACAGTGTTGTTTCACATTGTATTATTATGTTTTGTTTCCAAACTAAAACTCTACACAGAATAATAATAAAAATGTCTTTGTAGGAGAGTGATACATATTGTAAAGTCACTAAAACAGATGTAAATGTTACCGTCTGATGTGTTGGATTGCAGTTAGCTTTAAAGCTAATTTTCATCTGCACACGGCAATTGTTTAACCTGTTGTTAAATATTTTTCTTTCAGTGTGCATACAATGCTACAGGTCATAGCAGTTGTTCCTCAGTTTGCCTGAGACTCCTCATCACCAGTTTTATCTTCCAATAATATTTAAGGTTTGAATAAAAATGCAAAGATGACATAAAAGTCCAAGTAGAAATATGTTCTGTAGGCCCCAGTGCCCCGAAAACAAAGGTTTATGTTTATGAGATCTCCCTCATCCTACTTTCTCTCCCCCCTGTTTGTGTTCTCAGGCTGGTACGACTGGTTACATGGCCCCTGAGATCCTAAAGAGGGAGGCCTATCGCACATCTGTGGACTGGTGGTCTCTGGGCTGCACCATCTATGAGATGCTGGCTGCCCGTTTGCCTTTTAAAGACTTCAGGGAAAAGGTGCAGAATGATGAGGTGACTCGTCGCACTCTGGAGGATGACTGCAAGTTCGAACACAAAAACTTTGATGATTCTTCCAAAGATCTCATCAGATGCTTTCTTAAGAAGAAGTCGGTGCATCGCCTTGGGTGCCGGTCAGTGAAAGCTTCACATTTCTAAAGCCCTAGTTTATTATTATATTAGGTTGGATAAGGCGCCATGGGACAAATCATCAGTCAAGGAAATAAAAAATGTCACTTCTTCGGCAGCAGTAAAAACATACGCTGTTGGTTCAATACAGTCTTTCAATAAGAGTAGCATATTGCTAGTAATAACCTCCAAGTCACAACCCTGGATGAATTCAAAAGGGAAAAAAATAAACACACAGAAGGAAATGAATGTACCTCAGTTCAAACCACTGCAGCCAGAGCACAGACAACAACAAGCCCCATATCCCCTTCTCTACATTTATGGAGAATTTTGTTTTCAAAATGACATCAAAAAATTAAGTTGTACAGTTCAGAAAGCTTAAGTGTTAAGTTTGCTTGGAAATGCTTTTGTTCTTCTGACTGTACAAATGATATTTTTTACAGACTGAAAAAGCTTGAAAAAAGAGAAAACTATTGTATTGTTGAGGTTCATAAAAACAACTGGCTTCCAGGCACCAAAAGGTGATTGGTAGCAGCCAATGCACTTCTATAATGTTGGACGTTTAAGTAAAACATGAAAAAGTTATGATACTATTAATCATCTTTTATACATTTTCTGTGTAAATAAAAAAAAAAATGTTTCGTTAAATAAAGCAATTTGCAATACAAACACAGAGTAGTGTACGCTACATAAAAACAAGCTCATAGTTTCCAAAAAATCCTCATTATGTTTTTATTTGCTAACAAATCCGAATTTCCACCAATCGTGAAGCTATTACTTGCCTTCAGGCTTTACTAAGTATACTTCCCCAGTGTTGAAATCAGGCACATATGTGTGGCACATGTCAATTTCCATGTGCCACAGGTTCTTCAGTAATTATGTGTATTCATCAACGTTAAATCGAACTGCCTTTAATTTAAGAAGATATTATTTTGTTATACTTACGTAGTTCATCTTGTAGTTTTCCCCTTCTAGCAGGATGTTGTTTTGCCCTTTGGCCACCCAGTCTGACTGAGGGCTGCCTGTATAAGGTTGTCCTAATCCAACTGGTGCAACAAATAAACAAATTAAACTAACAGTAGACTAGAGTGAGGGTCTAATCAAGCAAGTTAAGTAAAAACACCTGTGGGGTTGTAACTTGGGTGGTAAGGACTCAAAGGCTATATTGTCATATGCACAGATGCAACAGTGTAGAAATGGCAATTCAAATCTTAAGTCCTGAGCTCCTCCAACAATGCAACATAAAATATATATAGGACATAAAACAATAAAACTAATTTAAAAATAAAAATATTAGAATAGATTCGAATAAAATAGTGCAGATTATGTTGCAAGAAATGCAGATGATGCAAATTATGTACATGTCAGAAATAAATAAAGCAATAGGCTTAATAGTGCAGAGAATGTCGTATTCGACCAAGTAAATGCTTCTCTTTTAGAATCTGTATTCTATTGTTCTTTTCTAGTTTGTTTTTAAGTGGATTTGTCTGTCCTGCAACTCTGTTAAGAATGGAAATGTATAAATAAATTAAAAGAGACATGTACAGTATATTAAGCTGTATGTTATCGTTCTATAATGCAGTTTTGTTCACTTTAAATGAAATATCCAAACACTTTTATTGCCCAGGTTAATACCTTTGCCTTCCTACTGCTTTTATAACCTTCTTTCCCAACTCTAATCATTAAATGTCTTTTGTTTCTTTTAAGCAATGTCAATGACGATCCACGGAACCATGTGTTTTTCAAGAGCATCAATCTCCGCCGTCTGGAGGCCGGTCTGGTTGATCCGCCATGGGTGCCAAAATCCAACGTGGTCTACGCCAAGGACACAAATCCTTTAATGGAATCCTCCTCCGTCGAAGACATTCAGTTTGAGCAAAGGGATGAGGAATTCTACAAGAAGTTCAGCACAGGAGCAGTCTCCATCCAATGGCAGAAGGAAATGATCAACAGTGGTGTGTTTGATCATCTGAACGACAAAGAAAATAACTGTAATGGCTACAACAACGAGTCCAGCATGTGCAATATCTTGTGAGAATTTGATCAACTGAGCATATTTATAAAACACAAATGTCCTTTAGTTGTATTTATTTAAAAAATCCAAAGTGCCTGGTTTAATACCAAATGAAGTAGCTCAGGTATAACAGACACTTGCCTTTTTCACAAATCTGTGTTCTTCTTCCTAAAGAGGAGTTATTTTGAAGCCACAGCCAAACCTGATGGGACCTCTGTTGCATGGGTCAAATTAAACCACAGTTCTTGTGTTCATGCCCAGATGCAAACACACGCTGACATTGTACTGCTGCTTTCTAATTTGCGCTCTATTTCGATGAGTCAGCAGTGCATGCATAGTTTCCATTACATCACTCAGCCATTTTGGCAGGTCCTAAATGTTTACATGTGTCTGTAAACAAGCTGTATAGTGGTTGTTGGTCACTGAATAGCAGTAGGATTATTATCAGTATTTGCAGTAATGTGCCAGATATATTACACGGACATAAATTCCATGAATGCCTTTTTGCTCATGTGAGGGGACGGTGTAATGCAACCTCAGTGAAGTCTCTGCAGAAGTTCACCACTAAGAGCCGCTAGACACCCATCAAGTGGGACTGTTCATCATCCCCATTATCCTGCCTGTGCTGCTGAGGTATTTACAAGCACTGCATGACTTGTTCAGCTTTTACAAGGGGATGCAGGGAGACAAATTGTCGTTGTTTTCCTCCAGAGAAATACACTGAATTTTTGGTCTTTTACAAGGCAATACCAACCCCCGTTATTACCCCCCACACCCAGCCTGTGTTTACAAGCTACACACAACCTAAGAAAAAGAGATGTTTACACGTACTTCATAAAACATAGCAACAACATCTATTTAGCTTTTACACATGCTAAGTTCTTGTGGGTGATGTGGACTGTTTTTCCAACTACATGGCGAGCTTCTCGTTCCATGTTGATGTTAATTGTTAAAGTATTAATCCCTTGATGATTACATGAGAAACTCAGGATATTACTTTTAGGTGTTTTTTCAGGTATGTTTGCCTTTATTTGATAGTGAGTAGAGAGGAAATAAAGTGTGACTAAATCCCCTGGCAATACTCAATATGCGAGACATGTTCAATATAATGTCTTTCAATATCATGACCTTCTGCTACCAGGATGCCCAAGGTGTCTTTTTCTGAATTACAGTAGGCTATATTTGACATTTTACCTCTGTTTAACTTCGTTCCGGTCCTTGAGACTTATATGAAGCTGTACCGTGTCGGTGCATAACAGTGCCAATTGTAGTTTGTAATATTTAGTTGTGATTTTAAAATGATGACTTGAAGTGTTCTAATATTCTGTGATTTTTTGGCAAATAATGATTATATACCTTTTAAATCCATGCATGTGTTTTTCTAGCAATGTTTCATGCTTCATTTTATTAGACATTCAAGCAGGATGACAGCAATTTTCATGATTTGTGAAAACTAAGCAAATTTCTTTCTATTCTTTTTTTATATTTACATAGTGCCACCTCAATATTTGATTCAGGGTGTATCATTCGTCACTCAGTGTATCCAAAACCTCAGACACATTGAAGTAATAGGGACACATAAACATGTGTTGTGCTAATTCCTGCGAGGGGTGACCTTACAGGGCTGAGAAGTGGTTCCGTTCACGCTCAACTGTCATGAGATTAGAGGGTGGTTCAGATGGAAATCCAAGACGCAACCTGATCATCGGCGGCTGCGAGAGGCAGAGTGGGGAGTCCACTGCGGACGACGTGACGACAAGACAAACACGGGAGAAGGTCTCCAGGAACATGTTTTTACCAGGTGCCTACAAGCCTCTTCCAGGGATTAGTTCCCCAAGAGTCAACGCTGTAACTGCTGTCCTCCAATTC
>NW_011342006.1:45584-59059 GCF_000735185.1 Notothenia coriiceps
AGAGGGAGAGGGGAGAGAGAGGGACCGGTGCTAGCGGGGACCGTGATGTTAGCATCTGGTTAGCTAAATCAAATCAAATCAGGTTTTATTTATAAAGCACATTTTAAAACGATTTTGGTCGAGACCAAAGTGCTGTACATGCAAATAATAAATAACACATTGCTACATTCGCAAAGAACAGAAGACAATAAATTACCACAACAAATATAAAAATCCAACACAGGGAATTGTCCGTAGTCATACTCTGCTCGGACTAGAATGCCAGGGAGAAGAAGTGAGTCTTTAGTTTTGTTTTAAAAACCCCTAGAGTCTGGGCCGACCTCATATGGAGGGGCAGAGTGTTTCTGAGCCTGTGACCAGCTGCTGCGAAGGCTCGGTGCCCTCCGGTTTTGAGCCTGGTCTGGGGCACTACCAGCAGTAGCTGGTCAGCAGACCTTAAGGCTCTGGCTGGGGTGTAGCGCTGGAGGAGTTCAGCTATATAGGCCGGAGCCAGCCCATTTAGTCCTTTAAAAACAAATAAAAGGAGTTTAAAATAAATTATTGTTTGACAGTGGAAAGTCTTCCGGTTTGATTTGTATGAAACTTGGTGCAGGGTGTGTCTGTAGCATGAGCCAGGAAGAACCAATTAAAATCAGGAGCGGATCCTAATCTCAGGGTGGATTCACACTCACAATTTTAGGCAGGTATAGAGAACTCATCCCCTGAAGCTTTGAGCCTGTGAGCTACAAAAAGGAAAACATGTATTTTCCCCGATTAGCTCAGTTGCACTTCCCTGCAATATCAGTACTGCTGTTTCCAAAGGCTCTGGACACCGACGGGAAGTGAAAGATTGATGTATCTCTGTAAATGGAGCAGAGAGGAGAGTCAGATGAGCGTAATTTAAACTCCTTTGCTGCAACTGGAGGGTGTCATCCAATAAGTGTTAGATGGCTAGAATCAAACAATGTGTTGCCACCAACAATAAATGAATTGAAGAATATTGATAATGTTATCAGGTCCAAATGACAATGATCCAATGCTCTGCAGTGCTACAAATACTTAGAGTAAAGCAGTCTAATTAAATACTGGGTAAAACTTGTATCTAATAAGCTTAAAACAATGTGTGTTTGTGAGAAAAGATTTAAAATGTTGGTTCCAAGATGGATAATACGGTTTAAACACTCTCTGGATGCGGCTTCCTCAGCGATACTACGTCTTATTTTGACAGGCAGTACTACTTCTGGCTGTTTCTCGTTGCAGGCCATCTCTTGGCATTTAAAACCCAACCGAGCTCAAGTAACGGCGGCCATAACTTAACTGTTGAGAATGCTTTCAGGGGTAACACGCCTCAAATCTATAAACTCCACACTGTAACCTTATATTTCTTATTTTTATCTCTAGCGAATGACGTTTAATACTCACGATGGATTAATGGGCTTTATCTTGTGATGATCATGAGGATGTGGTGGCGCACACACACATTTTCCAGCATAAAACATTCACACACTGCCACCAGATGTTTCTTGACATGGTCCACTGTGACGCCAGGACATTTGTTTATCTCTGCATGCGTAGTTAACTCTCCATCCCCTGAACAACAGAGCGATGCACGTTTCCACTGCAACTCTTTTCCACTCACTCTTTTACAAGTCCACCACAATAACACAATGGATAGAAATATGAATCAGTGCACCTTTATTGCCAGTAATCACTCCTTTTTCTTGCGCACAATGATACAAAATCATAATTGGAAGACATATAATCAGACTGAAATCACAATACTTTGCTAAAGGGTGACACTGACCTGTCACTTGTCACACATCTGCTCTCTGGCCTGAAACACCACCAGGGAACCAACGCATTTCTAAATGACTGCTTTAACAGACGTGCTGTGGCAAAAGTGCCATCAAAAGGAACATTTACTAGTGCTGTTGTGTACTTGGTATTTACTATACTCTATGTGTGTTTAAACCTCATTCTCACAGATGTGTTTTTGTATTACTTACTTCACTAGTCCTACAATAAAGTATACATATTCAAATTAGATTAAAAAAAAGCATTACAACTGGCCTGCATCTCATGACTCTATCAATCACATTGACAGTCCAATCACAAATCAATTTGACCTTAAAATGTACTCAATTTAATATGTTGGATATTTTCAAGGTTTTGCTTGAATTTTTGTTAAAAAAAAGTATTATTAATCCAGTGTACATCTGTTCCTTCTTGCTTACAAAAAATCCACATATTATGCAAATTAAATTGCGAAACAACTCAGACATGTGTAATTAGTTTGCTGTCAGATTAGTGTGGTTTATTATAACTTGGGTTTTATTTTTGGGGCACCTGTGCTATTGGTAACATTAGAATTACAATTCTAAAACTTCTGTGAGCCTGCACAATCGTCTGTTTATGACCCTGAATGACATGCTTTAACCATTTTTGCTAAATGTTCTACTGTTTTATGTCCTGCAGTAGATCTAATTTTATCTCCAAAAGAAGGTTCTCTTACTCACCAAAGTCTCCAGATTGACTGTAGCCCCACTCTGGCATCATGGTAAGGTTAATTAACAATGGGGTCTAACATACAGACTTAAAAGATACATTCAGAAATGTATTTTGCTATTAAAATGATATCAATAACAACTTCTCTCCGTGTGTTTCTTTGTTAATCTCCCCTGTTTGAAATGTACTTCCTTGCTCCAAAGGTGAGAGTTCTACAAACAGCTGCTCTGGGTCACATGCTTTGTGAGATTGTTAACACATAATAAGCGCACACACTCTTGTAAACATCAAAGTGTGACGCTTTTATTTTTTCCCCCTGTCGATGCAATGTCCCCTCGTTGCTTTGAACACATATACGATTATTACTCTGCTGGTGTGAGGAAAATGTCTTAGAAGATGTGGGTCCACACACACACACACACATAATACACATATACGCACTTAAAACACACTCACACACACACACACAAACACACACACACGTATATACAGCCAAAGCATGTCTGAAAAGAGCCCTTTGATGGTGCGGCCCTCACTCCTCATTTGCCGTTTGAGTTGGCATTGGCAGAGTTCTCCTGAGATCCACACACACACACTCAGACTCACACACACACACACACACACACACACACACACACACACACACACACACACACACACACACACACACACACACACACACACACACACACACACACACACACACACACACACACACACACACACACACACACACACACACACAGCCCTGAAAGCTTCATGGAGCCTGCAGGGAGTCAAACTGCTCTCACCTGTTGTCTCTGGCAGCCTAAGAGGGGACGATTAGCGCCCAGCACTGACAATATGCTCTTTGTTCCCCTCTTTCACTCACTCTCCCTCTCTGCCATCTCATACTCACAGTCTGTCACTTCTGCCACTTCTCATTTCTCCCTCTGCCCGGCCTTCTGTCTTCCTCTGTTTCTACCTCTCAATGTCTCTCTGTCACTCTTTGTCTCTGCATCCATCGAGCTCGCCTACTATTTCTGTCTCCCTCCCCTCTTTTCCCTCGCGCTCTCTGTCTCTGTCCGCCTCCAATGCCCTTGTGGCCATGCGAGCAGTCTGTGGAAAACAGTTGAGCACTTTATCACAGATCATCGAGGTAATCCCTCGCAAATACGCTCCGTGTTGGCACTGCGCACATGTGCTGCAGAGGTCTCGTCACTTGACCAGTCACAGCGACCAAGGCCAGATTGAACTCTTTTTGCTTTGCACCAATATCAAGACTTGGAGGTCAAATGTTTTAAACATTAGTATCGATGTACAGGATGAATCCAGCTCCAGAAAAATGTGCGGTTGGCAGCACATGTTCCATTCCGAATGCATTAGCATGTATTAGTGAGGCCCGGTCATCCTTGACTGGCATGTGGGTGAGAGGGTGTAACAGCAGTGCGTGTGTCCCAGCACAGAGGTCGCACACAGCCCAATGTGACATTTCCACAGGCTGGGTCACAGATGTACAGCTGTATAAATGGCCTTTATGACTGGAAGGGAAGTCCTCTGTGAGATGTAGGGAAGCCAAACTATAGTTCCTCCTTACATTGAAAACATAGTGGACAGTGTTGGGGGAGGAGGGGCGAGGAGCAGAGAGGAAAGACCTGTTTGTATTACATTACATTACATGTTACTTGTTAGACGCTTCTATCCAAAGCGACTTACATACTCAATACTATGGACAATCCCCACAGGAGCAATTTGGGGTGAAGTGTCTTGCCCAGGGACACAACGACATGCTTTTGAACCTGTGACCCCCTGATCCGAACACCCAGAGACAACCCACTGCGCTGCACGCCTCCGTATTAAAGAGAGAGACACTTACCCTAAATCACAGTTATATTAAAGAGGACCTATAGCGTTTTTGTTTTTTTTCTGAATTGTATTATATAGGTTTTTGTGCATGTTAATGGTCTGCAAAGGCTAAAATCCCCAAGTTCCCTCCAGACACACACACCCACACACTCCCCCGCTGCCTGAAACTTCTCCATTGGACTCCTTGGTTTACTTACATGACATAGTGACATCACTATGTAACTCTTCTTTTGGCTAGCACTCCTACAAATTGTGCATGAAAGGCTAAGTCATGGGGCATCTCTAACTAATTAACCAATCACATCAGAGGTGGCCAGCTAACCAATCAGAGCATGGGCTCTAGTTTCAGACAGAGGGTGAAAAGAGGTGCTGCAGAACAGGCTGTTACAGAAAAATAAAGACCTTTTTAAACATTAAAGCATCTAAACACGTCACAGTAGAGGAACAAAATACGAAGATGAACCTGAAAATGAGCAGAATATTTCCTATTTTTTATCATTCATAATAACAGTTTACATTCCATGTGATGTTTCTGAAGCAAATACATTTAAAGTAAACATCATGAAAATCAGTTTTCTGGCAATTTAAGGAAACATTTAAATGAACTTGGTTTCACCTTCACTTAAAAACGAAGATAACATTTGTCTCGATCTGTTTCAGTTCACCTGTGTTAGAGGTGAAAGAAAACAGTAGAGCACAGTTATATTATTGGGAGCAAACCATTGTTCATTTATATTTTTTAAATTCCTAATAGCTGGTCGAATCCAATGCGATATATAGCAGAAATCTTAACATCAATTTAGAAATGTTTTTTCACTTCTTTCAGTGTTTCACTTGAATGAGTTGAAAGACAGAAAGAAGTTGAAGTGGAAGTTTGAAAGAAGGGGAAGTGTTCGTTAAAGTGTCTGGGTGAAGTTTGAGTGTCAATTACAGACCTGAGTGACGTACTGAAGATTTAGATGCACTTCAAGCACTGAAAGCATGTTCAATGTCAGTCGAATTGTAGGTGAGATTTGACCTGGATGTGTCAGTTAAGCTGGAGGTCCTGAAAATAAATGAGTGCCAGTTCAGCTGTATATACAAACCAAAATAAAGTGTTGAGAAAGCAGCTGGAGTGAGTTTTCTATGGTGTATATAACATAAACATAGAAAGATTAACTGACAAACAAAGGGACACTTGAGCTAATTATGTGAAACAAAACACATATTGGGGTCTAATTACCTTGCTTTGCATTATAAAAAATCCCAACAGTAAAACTCCTTAGCAAAGGCAACAGAGAAGGAAAAGTGACATTGGTAGAATTACAATATAAAGAAGAAGCAAGAATGACAATTGTATATAAATTAGCATTATATAATGTACACTAAATTAAATTGAACTGAATTACAAGTTGTTCGGCTCACAGCCCAAGGCAGACATTGTGTACAAAGCGAGGAGCATAAACCTCATGGGTTGTTTATCTGACTGTTACACAAGTCCCTTATCACACCCGCTGATACTGTGTGTCCGTTTACCGGAACAGTGAGCAAACACACACGTTTTATATGTACAATGTACACACAACCAAACAATGACTCAGTGTGATCAGAAAAGGAAAGGTGAATCAACTCTGGCCACATCTAGCATTTAATTTGGACTGATTAATAGTCAAGTCAAGTGACTTTATTTATATTACATTTAAAAAATATGAATCTTAAACAATAGGCTTCAGAGAGAAATGAAAAACACATTGAGATAATTAAAAGCTGAAGAAGATAAATGCATCTGATAAAGCAACCCAGCATTAGTCAGGAAAAACAGTCTCTCACCTCCCTTTCTATTTGTTTATGTTGGCTACTTCAAATTGCAGCACAGTGACCTGTTTGGGTTGGCACTGGTGAGCAGCTGGAGCACAAACACTACCTGTCAGCTCCTGGAGGCTTTATCGTGGTGCCGTTTCCCGGAAAAAGCAGTGCCAGCCTGTGTCTGTTTTTCTACTGGGCTGCAGGTCATGCATTCATATGAACCGTCCCTGACAACAAGCTTGGAAATGTGAAGCAGGTTGTCATTTTTTAGCGGGTCGAGATGCCTTTTTCAACTCAGAGCTGTAGTGACGACCCTAGAAAACCCTGGCAGAGAAAACAAAAATCACATCTGAGCCAAACTCTCTCTGTAGTTCTTACACCATCCATTGAAGTCCAAGCTCATTAGGAGATGACAGAAGAGACTTGGCTGCTTCAGCTGGCTGCAGAGAACATAGTTAAGTAGTGTGGAATATACAGACCTGCTACCGCTAAGACTTATAAAGAGGTTAAAATCAGTCAAGTGGTCGTTTAAATTAAGATTCTCAGTGCTGCAAAGCTATCAGACTGTTGTAGGTGTTGAGACATATGGCTTCTGATTATTGAAACACAACAGCAGTGTGCATTCAAGTTGCCGCTTAAATCACCTGTTGAGTTTGGTTTTCACACTAAATGATCTAAAGGCTGAGGCTGAACATTAAAATCCTTCAGGAGATTGAGGAGTGACCAACCTCAAGAGCAGAAATAATTTGTTATTAGTCATTCAATATGTTGTTTAAGTCAAGATGCTAAACAATTGTTTGTTACAGCTTTTAAGAATTTATTTTATTTTTTCATTTTGTGAAGTAAACATTCATATAAATGAGACACATTATTGCACTATGACATGTCACTTCACTGAGATTAAAATAGACACTGTAGTTTATTTTTGACTCAAATAGGCACCACCAAATAGCCTATGTCCTCTGGGTTGGGAAAATGTTGATTTCCAGCTGTTTTATAATTTATTGAATGATTGAGCCTTTCACATAAAAAGTCTTGATAGGAGAATTAGCATGAAGTATAAAGAGGGGACTTTAAATGGTATTTGTTGACATTATAAAAACTTTTATATTTTGATTGCCTTATCCTTTAAAGGTAGGGTGGGTAAGAATGGAGAAACCAGCTCGAGTAAGCTAGAATTTGAAAGTACACAACCGAAAAAAATCTGCCCCTTCCTTCAGACTTCCTTACAGGGCCCCTCAAAACATACGAACGTGCACATGACCAATGAGGGCACGAGATAAGTTTGTGCACGAGATGGAAGGCTGACAGGCAGGTAGGCCATCCAGTTATCTGCCACGGGCCGAGGCAGATAATTGGACTCGCTTTCTACAGCGCCACGGCTTCCACAGATGTCTTTATTGTCAAAGCATATATTTATTCATTGCTATCAGGATGTTAAGAGCATTCCATGGAATATAACAAAAAGTGTTTCTGAAGTGAATTACCTACCCTACCTTTAAGTCATAATTTTGTTGTCCAATAACTTTATGTTTGTGTGAAATGTATTGTTCTACTGTACAGTATGTGCTACTTTCTGCTGCTGCCCTTGCGCTGCAATGCACGGTGTTTGTCTGTCAACATCAGTTGTCTCATACAATTTGAGGCTAAGCCATGTCAGCCGTCACATAGCAGGCGTATTGGTCCTTATACTGCATCTATATATGTGGGATGGGCTGTGGAGACAGCAGCAGAGGCAGTAGCAACTCAGACCTGCCCTAGTGAGTTGTTAGGAATACAGCCATTGCTTTAGGGCTTTACTGATGGGCCATGACAGATTGAGTCCCCCCTATGGATTGGGGCCTCTCTTCTCTCAGACACGCTGGAGCTTTATTAGACTTCAGTATGCTTCCCCGTGGAACCATGTCGCCCAGCGTGAAGCGGACCTCTCTAACCTCTGATTGGCCGAGAGACCTCCAGCTATGGGCCAGGTCGCACTCGGACACGTGCTGTAAATCTGCAAGCCAAACCATTTAGACACGTGCTGTAAATCAACAGGCCAGAACAACAACATAGCAGAGGAACTAAAACTCTCCTGTCGGTTAACATGCATCGTAACTCACGTCTGCTTAACCTGCGGAGAAACACTTTATCTGAAGGAGAGCGCTCAACTCAGGGGTGAAAATCTTGAGCCAAACTTAAAAGTTACATGACCTTATATGCACTTAGTCAACATTTCTCCTCCCTGCCATTTGAAATATGTTGCTTTCAGATTACATGGCAATGCTTTAGATATCAACATACAATAATATCGTTTTTCTAAATCCAGGAGACAGAAATTCTTCTCTGTCCAACTGCTGCAATAGACAAAGCTTTGTTGGTAACAGGATTTATGTGGAGAAGCGAGAAAAATCGGTATCCTAGGTCATCCTTTATTCAACCGTTGAGGCTGAGAGAGTTTGCTATGCTGGCTGGGGCTTTATAGGATCAGGAACAGGGAGGTACATTATTGAATGTTGACAGGTTAAGCTCTGGCTGATTAATGTCCTGCACTGTGGCAGCTTTCCCAAAATCATATCGCTACACTGACATGCTGAGACAATATATGTGGAGAGAGGATATATTCCCCATACGCTTCAGGGAGTGCAAATATTGTATTGCTCTGTCCTGAATTAACCCATTTTGTGAAAACAACTTTGTCCTAAATTCAGACAGCCAATAAAATAAACTGCAAGTTCATCCTGCACGATTTATAGAGATGAGAAGAGTTGCAGAACACAGGGAAGCCTTCCAGCAAGACAAGCCTCAAGATATTGATTATGTTGCCACATCCAGAATAGAAAGCTAAATGTGTCACATTCTCTGTTTCAGCTTTTGCAACTTAATGCAATCTCTCATTCAGCATGGCTTTCATCTGTCTTTTGATTAAAAATGAAGCGTGTTTGTCGGGTTAACTTTCAATATTATAGGACAAATCAGCATCCACTACAGCAGGTGCTCTAACAAGTTCAAACCTTGGTGATTTGGACAGCTCGTTTGACCAAATGTAAACATTACTTTGTCAGTGCAGAACAACATTTCAGCAGTAGGGATGCTTGTTTTATGGTAAAATGGTTACGTCCATATCTATAAAGGTATTTTTCCTTTTATTTAAATGTAAGCTTCTGCTGTCTAACTTGTGGAGTAGAGCTGTACCTGAGCTAGCTTTGACCCCTCAAAACATGGACGCTTTCTTTCTCTTTGGGAAATAGTCTTTTTTGTTTTAAATACTGTTATTCACTAGACATGTGAAGTGAGCCAAACACTGTACTGTTGGATTGGTCTTGTTCCAAGGCTGTATCTTAAGTTTTTTCCAAATGATTTAACTGTCTCCCTCTGTAGGTTTAAACAAGCTTGATATTTTTTAGACAACAGTGAAATGCAAACGACAAAGCAAGCCAGAAATCTGACATTTAGTTAAAACATTTCGCTTGGAACAAAGCATGTGGATTAAGAAAACACATTTTTTAAGTCTTCAGTGATTTAGTTTTAACATAGTTTTAAAAGGGACTTGTCTTTTTTTCTCATGTATTTATTTGTGCACAAAACAGACACATTTAATATCTCACTGGAAGAAAAAACCTTTTGCCTTTTCCACTGACCATATCTCTTCCGCTACATGTCAAAACGAAACAAGGTTTCTCTTTCATGCCTGCTGCTCTGAGGAGGTTGTTATGAGTCAGAGTTACAACTGGAAACCTGAACATCAGTGATTTAGATCTTTATTATCTCAGAGATCAGTTTTCTGATGTACAGTTTGGCATAGGGGCGCTTTATCTCACATCATCCTCCCTACAGTGCCTCAGTGTTGATGAAGGCACGAGGTGACCCAACACACACACACACGTTCATATAGTTGAGTTCAAATGTATACAGTAAACTGACGTAATTATCACCAGATTAAATGTGAATGAATTCAAAATGCTACAAAGGGTCACTGCTCGGAGAAGCCGCCCTAGATAAAGACCTGTGATGTTTCTGCTAATTTGGACACATTTACAAAATAAAAGGCTCTCAGTGTAGCGGTACTGTTTGTAATCTGTGTCACATTCTTCTCTGATGTTTGGTGTTATTTGTTCCACCAGCATGAAAGACGAACGTAACAAGGTCACTGGCAGATAGTGAGTTTTTGTACACTGTGTGTAAAAATCAACAGTCGAGACTCAGTAAATGGAAATGCCTGCTCTGATGAATAAAAGGTTTCTGGAGTTAAATCTGGATGGAAATATTGTGCAAGAATCCAACTATAGCTGTGATTGTCAATGGTTCCCTTTTAAAAACGGGATTAAGTAATTATAGGCCATTTGATTTTTTACTTTTTCCAAAAAAAATAATAACATTCTCGTTGGAAAAAGTAAAAATGGAAAAGAGTTTAGCCAAATGTATATTTAATGTGTTATTTCTTTCTAGATTGTTGGAAGTTATTATTTTTTGAGAGACGGGAGAAAGGTGAGATTGGATTAAAGTACCAAATAGGCTTTTGGGACGATTACAAAAGAAACAGGACTTTTATACATACTTCAGCGTGAGTAGGTTGTGTCCGTTGGCCGCTGGTGAATGTGCGCTCTATGTCCTGACAGACAGAAGAATGAACTGCTTTATTACCTCTGCACAGGGCTGCCAATCATTACAGGTATCCCTCACACTGCGGCAAAAACCCAGACTTTATTAAGATATATAGTTCCATTGGCACATGCACTCCACGTGTTGCTAATAAAGTGAATACAGTACTGCTCTGAACAATAAAGTCCCTGTACAGAGAGGATTGTTTCACGTTATCATGCACTGCTGTCATTTTATCTCTCAGCAATAATCCACACCTCCCATCTTTTTCACCTCTTTAATGGGAGTTCAACCATCTCCACACTCCACCTATTCCCAGTGTCCCACGCCCCAGCTGATCCCATTTTATCATCAGGATCGCAGCAGAAAGAATCCTGGAGCAAGCTCCTATCTGATGGTTTTGGTCGATGAACTTCCTTTAACTTTAATTTCCAGTGTTGATATGACACAAATACTTTACACACAGCAGAATTTAGTGTATTTTTGTTGACATTCCAAATGACCCAAGCATATCTCAGTGTCTTTCGAAGCAGAGAGCCTTTTGCTCAGTTGTGAGAGATGGATCTGATGACTTGTGAACTCAGTAGCTTTTGTGATTTTGCACTAGATTTATTTAAAACCTGTTAGCCGAAGCCTGTTTTTCGGGTTTCAGGCTCGAAAATGACATTCCCAGAACAAATGACCATATCTTCCCTTCTAAAAGGGTTAAATTAATAATCTTTTTTCTCAAAGTAATGATAAACCTGTGAGTTGGATGTAGAAAAGTCAGAATCAATATAGATGTTTTTTATTTTAAAGAAAATTCAGATTGAACATGGTAAAAAACTGTAAATGATAGTGTCCGTCCAAAATATATTTTGTGCTTATAGTGAAAGTTAACCTTGGATGATGGGTTAGTAGACTAAAAGCTTTAGGAATCCAAAGTACAACATATAATAAGTACCCTGTATCAAGATTGATGCAAAACAAGTGATATTTGACCTTTTTAGACAGATTTAGCAAAAAAAATAAATTCTGGGGCCATTTGGGTGGATTTTTCATATCTCTGGCTCCCCCTGCTGGATTTTGATATGTGACATCTCTTTCTAACCGTCAGAGCCAATGGAATCGAACTCCCACATAGTCCTTATTTGGTCATGTGTGTGTATTATACTGCCGCATAGCCAAGACCGGAAGCAACAGTCACTCTGGTGGCTACCATTAGCAGCTAACTTTTGCTCTGCGATTTTTACATAAAAATGGAATTATGGATTATAAATCATTCCAATTATTGCCCAGGAACTTTATCAACCTATGGATTAACCGATTCAGCCGCGTTTTTTCTCGTTTTAATGCCATTGAACACGTCTTTTGATCAGATTAACAGCTACGGTGAGACGATCTCCCTAGAAGCTACGTAAAAAGGTCGTGTTGTGATGTATGTCTTTGCTTCCCCTGTCGCAAGTTTGGATCACTCAGTGATGATACTATATACCTAAATAATCTGTGGAACCTCAGCTTTAATCGGAGATCTTGTATGTGCAGCGATAAGTAATAAGGCTACTTTTATCCTGAGTTCTGTGCCAATGTCCGTTAGCATTTTTTTAGATTCTTCTTATGAGACTTGTGTTTTGTTTTGGTAAAAATGGTTTATATCGTCAGTTAGCTTAAACCCGCCTCTCGCCACCTTGGTTTGGGTTGCGACCCGAGGGAGTCGCCCTGGGGCCCTTCCTAGATTCTGAATCTATTCTATTCTAAGTGCACCCGCACGTGTCTTAAATATCCCCGCCAGTTAATGCTTTTTTTTTTCCCGTGGAAGACTCAGCCAGACACGCCAGCGTCGCGCGGCCGAGGCTGTTAACACGCGGTTTTAAACGGCTATTACGCGCCCTTAAACAATCAAAGAGAAAGTCCAAACCAATGAAAATAAAGCCAAAATCCCAATCCCAATTCATCCAACCCACACTAAATAAATTAGAATAAAAATAGTTATCCAATCCCAAAATCAAGGTTGACTCGTCTTCTTCGGAGATCACTGTCTGGTCCAAACCAGGCGAATTGTACTGAGACCATAACTGAGACTGGAAAGAAAGAAGTAGAAGGTAGTAACTTACTACCTTCTCAACGGTAGTCCGTGTAGACGTAGAGTAGAAGGAACGACCATCCGAGTCCTGAGGAAATGGATTCCCTCTCGTCTCTCGTGCGAAGGGGCGAATCGGACGACCATGAGAGAAACAAAGAAAGAATAGGACAGAGAAGAACCGATAGAATGTTCACCAGATTTACGTTTGACTCGAGTTTAGTTGACATGAACGAGACGCACGAACGATTAATTCCAATTAGAGGATCTTTGTAAATTTGTCGTCCGTAATTACATTTGGATATTCCAATGAAATGAATGAATATAACATGAAAAACCTCCGGAAAAATGAAATGAACTCATAAAGGGGTAAATGTTATGTAGAATTGAGAATGAGTAATGGGTAGAGTCTAACGTTTATAAGATGAAAATGAGGTGATGGTAAATAAACCTTTGAAAATCAATGGTGTGTGGGCGGGCACCCGGACAAGACTGCTACACCTGACGACCAGACAGACGCGCGGACGTGCAAGTGCACACTCTACGTCCCCTTCCCTCCCGACCGTCCGGTCCCCGTGCACACCCTACAGACCTGTTTTACTGCTGCGGCGTAAACCCCGTAACAACAATGTAAAATCTTCGAAAAATTCCGCGACAATCTTGGGGTTCCAGGGGGGCCGCCACTGGGACAAAAAAATATATATACTTTTATATATTAGAG
>NW_011342006.1:63086-107875 GCF_000735185.1 Notothenia coriiceps
AAATGCGTTAATTTTTTTAACGCGTTAATTTTTGTGTAATTAATTAATCTTAATTAACGCGTTAAAGTCCCGGCCCTAATATATATATATTTTTATAAATGATTATGGGAAGTGCCCTTTTCCTCACTTGAGCCCCTGCCCCCCAAAATGTCTGTGCACGTCCCTGCTTAATTGCATTTGGCTGAACACAAACAATCTGTTGCTTCAAAACTTTGTACCACATGAGGCTCACACCCTTGTAAACATTGTGTTTTATGACCCTTTCCTCAGGCGCCGCAAGCTTTTGAGCCCAAATAAAAGTTGAGTGTCATGAGTTTCAGTGAAGAAGCTTTTGATATGTCATCCAAAAAAATATCCTTGGGAATATACTTTATTTCCCATCTCGCTGTGTTGAAGAAAATGAAAGATCTTCAAGATGTTTTTAGTGTCCTAGCCTCTTTAAAGCCTTGAAACTGAAGTATTCTGAAATTACAGTCCAGCAAATTATTAAGCAGGGGAAAAAAGTGCAGGAATGCGAGGGTTTATTAATGGTGCTACTGATGGATCTGTGTTTTTGCCCGTGTCAAAACAGAGCCAGGACTGAATGGGCCTCCTCATGACCCCCTGGCCTCGTCTCCATGTTCTTGCCGCTCAGGAAGGCCTGAGGTTTGGAGGTTTCTAACCACAACGACCTTCTCGCTCATTTTCGCTTCATTTTTGGAGCTTTTTTATTCTGAAATGAGACACTGGATGAATTACATTGACTATAAAGGGGCCCCTTGTTCACTTAGAATAATAAAGAAAGGATACCCTGGTGGTGGAGAACTTTGCAGTAATGTTGCCTGTAAGTATGTCTGGGCTCAGGAGTTGGCTTAGCGAAGGGGAGAGAGGAGAGAGTGCGGGGCAGGGCCTGTCTCATTTCCTCCATGATGGATGAGCCTATTAGCTCCCGAGTGTTAGCTCAGGTTTAGCCTTACACCTCTGCCTTGGGGGACACACACGCACTCATTTTGGCGTGAGGACCATCTAAGGAGGAGATGAGGAGATCACATTTTGGACATGTTTAAATCAAATGAACACAAAGTAGCTCCTGCACCTACAAACCTGCTTTTAGTCTGTATACAAATAGTCAATGAAGAAACAATCAAATTCATTGGAAGAGATCAAATCTCTTCCATACTTGTTTCCATTTATCTGTTTGTAGAAGTTGTTAATTTTGAATGAACTTGAGAATTATCAGTGCTGTATTTATGTTTCTCTGTTTGCTTTGGCTAAATGATCTGGATTCAACCTTTTACCTCAACAAAAGTAAAAAACATTAGCGTCACATGTATTTAAAGTGTAGAAAGACATATATAAATGACTATATGAATAGTAACCAAATGCCTCCAACCACCAACATCCATCTTACCTGATTAGATGCCCACCCAACATCCAACGTATCCAAGGGAGTAATTTAAGGGTCAAAATGAAATTGTTGCATGAGCGAATGGGATGAAAGTTTCTGACCTTTTGTGGCATCCAAGAGTGTAAAGCTGTGGCTACCTTGAGACACAGTGTTTTTTTGCAGAAACACGAGGTAAAAAAAACAGTGCTAGTATGGTCAGCAGGAAATGAGGTTCAACCCCTGACCCAAAGCACATATCAAAATGTTGATCTATGCTTTTTCGTATTGTCCTGTAGTTATACAAAACATACATTAAGATGGTTGGCCTTTACAAAATTCCTGCAACCAAAATTGGAACACATAATGTGCTAAACTAAGCAGACCACCCAAGGTTCCTCTAAAACAAAGACTGACTAGCCAACAAGTAGTCCCAAGACACACATCACAAAGCTCTCACCAACCAAAACAAACAGCTGCAGATTTTATAACCAAACTAGCAGGCACGCTACCAATGTCCAGACAGCAACAAAACAAATGCAACTTCCCTGCTACTATTATCTATGTTCCTCACATACCAAATCTACTGTCAACCTATACATCTTCAGACATGTTGACTTGATTTTATTTACTGTCTTCTGAATCCATTTTGACTTTTGATAGTGTGTATTACCTCTGGGAATGTCTCAGCTCAAAACATATCGGCACTGAAAACAGAAATTGGTAGATGATGTTCACTGCATTGATTAATATAAAAACACCTTCTTAATATCCTAGGAAAAAAGGCACAGATAAGGGATCCCACTGCAACAAATCAATAAAAAGGAAGACTTCATTTTTTTAGAAATGAATACAGTTCTGTGCTCACTAATTGAGATGGATACACACACCGACCCTTGAGATATGGACATAAGGGATCCTACTGCAACAAACCAAAATCAACCAAATCAAAAAAAAGAAAACTAATTCTTAAAATTAGACTCCGACAACATATATTAGCACATTTCTATGCTCACTAATTGAGATAAATACACATTATGCTAACCTCCTACCCCTTTACATGCACACATCGCTACATTTTCACACCTATATACACTCACACACACAGCGACCCTTCAAATGTGTACTGTTTTCAGATAGGAGTCCACCTGATTCCCTCATCCATCCACAGGTTATAAATAGGACTTGTTTGACGTACCAGTGCGGAGACTTACAGGGTGGGCAGATGGAGGGGGGGTGGGGTTCTCTGGAAGGCGATGGAGGGTCAAAGATAGTTGATATCCCTGTGCTTGTCCTCTAACCGCTCTCTCTCTCTCTGTATATAACCCCCCTTCTCTCTGCTGCCAGCTTTCTCTCACATGCAACTCAGCCCTCACTGTCTTTTCTTTCTCTCCCTCCCTATCTCGCCATGTGTCCCCCCCCTCACTCAGTCTGTGTAACATGTGTCACTCGCACTCTCTCTGGCATGCACTATGTCCCTCATGCACTCTCTCTCTGTCTCCTTCTCTCTGCCTCTCCAGCTGACAGCATGTAATTGAAATGGTCAAACACATGAAAACATGACAAATGGCAAGCGGTATTTGTGCTTCATCATCAGGGTTGCAGACTTCTCTCTCTCTCACTTTGGGCTGACAGCTTGTAATCTAACTGCTCAGACACATGGCAAATGGTCCGAGATATTTCTGCTTCATCATCATAATTATAGTGGACCCCTAACCCCTCCCCCCTGAACATATATTCACACTTGGCTGGAGAGGGGAATGTGTTAATAGGTTAATATATGAACTATGATTTTTATTTCTGGCCTGCATATTTCCCAACAGAGGGTCCCTGAGAAACGGGATATCCAGATTAACAAGATTAAAGAAGATCCGATGGATTAAATACAGAGTCTAAGTGAGGGGAGAACAACAAATTGATTTTAAACCCTGTTTTATATAAGCGTATCATTTTTGGCTGACATTGTGTGATCACTGTTGATCCACCTCTGAAGTGCTCTAAAACCAAACAAGCCTGGAGGATTACACTTCCTGGTGCCATGTCGGATGCTTCTTCTGGTAAGAAAACAGAGATAAAACAGTAATGGAGATAAGAGGACCCATGCTGGGCTGCTGACCTGGGTTTGATCTCCCACAGCCAGTCCTGACAGTTAGCGCAACACACTGATAAACATGTGCTTCCTTGGGTCATCTGGTGGCACTCGGATCATTGACAAACCCTAAAAGACATGATATATATTTACAGACAAGTCACAGTTACAATACCTTCAAAGGACATTTACATGTGTTAGGTTTTTTCTCATTTATCAATTGCAAGTAGCTGAGTCATTCATTTTTTTATTGTGATATAAATGCAGGCAAGGCAACTACACAGATTATTATTCAGTGTTTTAGGTTTATGGTGGGTTGAAAGAAGGAAAAGGGAAGAAGACAGATTTTAAAAGTGTACATTTTCCGTTAATTATTTCTTATTCATTATTATTTTTGTTATTTTGTGAAATTAGTGTCCTTAAGGTGAAATGCAAACCCATGCTCAACATAAAAAAATGCTTCAGTCATTGTTAAAGTTTTTTGTTTTGCTGCAGCATCTATTTCAAAAGCCTTCCGTACATTTTTCTTTATTATTTTTGGGTGATAAAGTGACAAGTACAGGGACGCATTAACAGCTTAAAGAGATTATACTCATTATACAAAAATAATTTTTGTTTGTTCATTGGTGTTGGTGTTGTTCTTATGTAAAGCTCACAGAATAACTGTTTTGTTATAATAAGAAAATGAAACATGAGAACAAAGTTACACATATATTTCTGTCTTTATAGCTTATTGTTTTGTTATTGAAATGTTATCTTGATATAACACAAATATGATTGTGACACAAAGTCTAAATTGACTTGACTTTTACACCTGAATGGTTGGACAAAAATAACAGTTACTGATAAAATGGTAAATATATGTTACTGTATAATAATCCAATACATCCGCTCAAACACAGCCATAACAAAAACGATTACATTAAATGTATTGCATAAATATTGCTGTTAATTGAACAGCAACGTACTGTGAGGTGTTCCTGATATGTTGCCTATCACATGTTCATCACGTTGCTCGTCTATTTGTGCCGTGAAGTAGGGCTGCACGATTTGGGGAAATCATCTAATTGCGATTTTTTTTCTGACAGATATTGAGATTGCGATTCGATTTGCGATATTTGTTTTTAAGCGACCCAACGTAAGTTTATTGTAAAATGCGGCCATATCCCCGGCTAGGAAGGTCGTATCAACGTGCTCCCATCTCTAGCACCCCCGCAGCCCGAGCTACGAGTGAAAGAACTAAACTTAGATGAAACTTCCGTTGGGTTGCTTTAAAGTCAAGCTTCAGTTTAAGATTCACCCTGTAATAGAAACATGTGATGGAGCATTACTAACCTGACTCAGATGGTTTGTTTCCATCTAGGAAAGCTCCATTGGAAGCCATTTGGAAAGGGCAGGCACTTTCAAAGATACTTGGCAGGTGATTGGATCAATCTGTCTATCACCTTCTATCATGGGCCACTTCTGATTGGTTAACAATGGCTGGTACATGTGGAGCACAGCACTTCTGATTGGTGTGGATGACTGACACACAAGAAACATAAACAAATAATAATAATCGCAGGCTTTGCGATTTGATAATCGCATCATTTCAAATCGCAATTTCGATTTAAAATCGATTAATTGTCGCCATTGTAAAATGCGGCCATATCTCCGGCTAGGAAGGTCGTATCAACGTGCTCCCGTCTCTAGCACCCCCGCAGCCCGAGCTACGAGTGAAAGAACTAAACTTACATGAAACTTCCGTTGGGTTGCTTTAAAGTCAAGCTTCAGTTTAAGATTCACCCTGTAATAGAAACATGTGATGGAGCATTACTAACCTGACTCAGATGGCTTGTTTCACCAAACCATGTTGGAGAGCTCCATTGGAAGCCATTTGGAAAGGGCAGGCACTTTCAAAAATACTTGCCAGGTGATTGGATCAATCTGTCTATCACCTTCTATCATGGGCACTTCTGAGTGGTTAACAAAGGCCGGTACATGTGGAGCACAGCAACTTCTGATTGGTGTGGATGACTGACNCCATTGGAAGCCATTTGGAAAGGGCAGGCACTTTCAAAGATACTTGGCAGGTGATTGGATCAATCTGTCTATCACCTTCTATCATGGGCCACTTCTGATTGGTTAACAATGGCTGGTACATGTGGAGCACAGCACTTCTGATTGGTGTGGATGACTGACACACAAGAAACATAAACAAATAATAATAATAATAATAATAATAATAATCGCAGGCTTTGCGATTTGATAATCGCATCATTTCAAATCGCAATTTCGATTTAAAATCGATTAATTGTTCAGCCCTCCGTGAAGTCTTTTTTTGATCGAGGTATCAGTTGGATCCAAATAAAGAACAGAGGTTGAAGAATCATTTGTGCCTTTTTATTTCCCAGTGCAGCATGAAGCACCGCAGGCAGCGTTGAATCATGCCGTCCCGCTGTTTTATTCAAGCTAACGCATGTTCATAATGACTTGATATCACGACACTGCAGACAATTACACACGCAGGAATGCCTGCAGGGAATGCATCGTCTTGGATATCAACAACTGCTCCCCGCTGCCAAACACATAATCAAGTTGTTTTGGTATCTCCAGCTATCTAAAGCAGCCATCTTTCAGCTATCCTGAGCAGCTATCTTTTGTCTCTAACCCCTGGAATCAGACAGGGACAGAACAGTGAGAGGCAGACAACACTGGGTACACTGATAGTGCAGGGGTCTTGTTTTCCCATGTGTGTTGCCAGGATGTGATTTATAAATAGGCCCCGAGCTGTTTGTGTGTGAGTGCCGGCATAAGTTATGTGGCTATAGCTTGATAGAGGCTGTGCGTGGCTGCGAGGCCGCGGCGGGGCGGGTAGCTCTGATTGGTCGGTATCTTCTCATGTCCCGAGATCTAAGAGGCGTCTCCCTGGAGGTGGTGACGGGCGGCAGAAGGGCACGGATTCAGAGTATTTTGGTGTTAATTGAGCTTATTGGCCTGCTATTCACAGCCTTGACATGTGATTGATTTAAGGGCCAGGGTGAGACCCCTTAGGTGGCGGCTCCTTGGATATGTCCTCTGGACTGCACAGCTGTGAGGAATAGCCCTCTCTCTTCGTTTTTTCGATAGAAGAGCAAGCGATCCGCCCTCCTTCAGTTTTTTTTTAGTTTTCCGACGGTACGGAGAAGAAGCAGAGAAGGGAAAGAGAGGAGGGTGAAATGTGAGGGCCTGGCAGGGGGCTGAACTTGAACCTGTGCAACTCCGGATGGTTTACCAAAACGGAGCAAAGTTTGACCAACAACTATTACAAAACGTGCAGGGCCTGCTCATTATAACATTTTATGTAACTAGCTTTTGTCTCTTATTAGACTTTTACCCTTTAATATTTTGTTACCTTTGATCTGATTTCTTTAAAAAGGCAATGCACAATGCAGAGTATGCAAACAATTTCCTTGTTTATGTGCAAGGATTTAAAACATGTAAGAAACTGATTGACATTTTGGGAAATACTCTTAGTCGTTCTCTTGCCATTTGCACATTAAATACAACACTACAGCCAGCAACCTGTCAGCTTTGTTAAGCTGAAAGAAAGGAAAAGGAGGGAAAAAGCTAACCTAGCCTTGTCCAAAGATATCAACAAACCCTATACCAGCACCTCTGAATTTACAGATTGACATGTTATATATATAGTTAGTTTGATAAGAACTTAAAAAAAGAGTAGAAAAAGACAATTTGTGGTTTTACACTCAAGAAATACACATAACTCTGATGTAACTTGTTTTTAGATTTTTTTGTCGGATTAAAAAGTGAGATATAACTTGTTAACTACAGCTTTAGCAGTGGCAGATGTTGTGACCCTTTGATAGACTGTTTTCCCACTAGCCTTTATGAAAAAACGTTCAGCAAGAAAGCAAAACTCTAAATTGATTCTAAAGTATGAATACTTTCTCTCACAATGGTTTGAAATGCAAATGAAGTTAGAATGTACTAACCATATTTGAAATTCAACCTTGCTTTATGTGTTTTCATTCTGTAAGTATCTAAAGCTGATTGACAGACCCTTGACAAAATAAACGGCAACTGCAAGTGTTATTTCAAGTCAGATATTCTACTTGTTCATTTAACCTTGCTCGGCCCACCACCCCCACCCCTTGGTCCATTTTTAGTCCTTTCAGGCTGGCCTGGCTGCCAGTCTAAAGTCGTTCACTCGCTGCACTCCGACTCATAGTGAAATACAATCAATCCAACCACTTACCAGAGCGGGACGTTTGCGGAGAATTCGTATTCTTGGAAGGAAGAATAAAACATATTTTCCAGTTATACAACCTTTGCAAACAGGCATTGTCAATTCTTATACCCTACCACAGACATTCAAACCATTTAAACAACCAAATATCATTGTTTAGGCTTCTCTCTCCCCTAAAAACGATATCTTTAGATAACTCTAAATCCTCTGACCCCACTTTCCCTCTGTGCAAAGCCTCAGCCATTCAAAACACCCCCACTGCTCTCCACTACGGCTGTATGACCGCGATGTAGTATTGCTTTCAACTGCATTGCTCCCCAAGGGCATCCCAGAGTGGACCTGAGTGTGCCTGGAAACTTCAGCCTTTAAAAACAAAGCAGACAAATTTAACTGTTGCAAATTGAGCTGCTCGGCATTAGTCTTCCAGTGCAAACACCCACACATATATAGACAGATACATCTATTTCAATTTAGATTTTTGTATCTTTCTCAGCATTATCTGCTGATTCAAACGTTAAGGACAATGTGGACACATTCATGAAATTCCCTCAAAGGAAGAGACCATGTTTATTTTAGAACATCCTTTCAAATGTGACTGTAATGTAAGCGCTGACTTCATGATCTCTTAAAAGTATGGATAAACATCAAATTAAAAGACATTTTTTGAATTTCTTTTAAATGGTTACGTTATAGTGTTGTCTGAGGGTGCTGTGAGAAAAACACCATCACAAAAGCATCACCTTTTTACTCCCATGGAGGAGGCTCTTTAATCTCTTAAACTCTTCAGTGCTGTTGTAAACATCTGTAACTTTTTTTTGCATGTTTCCCGGATGGCTTTTTTTAGTTGATGATTCAGCTGCAGGACTGGAACCCTATAGACCTCTTTCCCACAGGAGCCATTTTAAACTTATGTCACAGTCAGGGTGGGATGGTTCAGAGAGAGGACAGCTGTTGTATGGCAACTGTTTCTATACAATTATTATTCTCTTAAAATAGACGTATTAATCTGCACTCATTAATCCATGTTAAAGTCATTATTTGTAGATACTTCCAGCTTTTGAATGTATGTAAATATAGTAAGGAAGTATGTCAAATAGTTTCAGAGCCCATTTTCCGAAGTATTTTTAGCTTTGTGATATTTGAGATGCAGATTTAGCTAAAGGTGATGCCCCTCAATATCAGAAATAGTCCACCTAAAACTCACTTTTATTTTAATATATGGGTCATTTTATAGATAAGAATCCAATGTTTCCAACTAAGCATGAATAGTTTTTGCACTTCTTAAGTTTGTTGACTTATTAAGAAAAACAATTAGTGAGATTACTGGAAGTGTTTACTTACTGTATATTCAAAGATGGAAGAAGTACTCAGATTTTTACTTAAGTACAAGTAACAATACTACAGTGTAAACTCAGGTACAAGTATAAGTCCTGCATTCCAAATTGTACTTAAGTAAAATTATAAATTGAAAGTACCAACAGTTAAAGTAGTCGTTTTGCAGAATGGGCCATTTAAGCGCCATTATTTTTAAATAATTGTATTGTGATTATTAATTAATTAATGTGTTAATTATTTCAGTGTTGCACTTGGTTAAGGTGGGGTCTATTTGGATTTATCTTTATATTTTTTGGGTTAGGAAAACCCTTTATTCCAGTCAATTGAACCACAGTTAAGTATACCTAAAACTCAAAACACTGATTGGACTGCTTTGATCTGCTTTGCAACCCTTCACTTCTAAACTGTAGAAAATAAATTACCCTATTTATACAAACCATCTACTGGCAACTTGTTGAAACCTTGTTAGCCACAAGTAGCCACTGTCCTTGAAAGAAGGGCTGGTAACACTGCCAAAATGTTTCCTGTAGCCAGTTGGTTTACTCCAGATATATAACTGAGACTGTGCCATTATTCTAAAATAAATATTTGTAGGATAAAGTATACACTGTATATATTCACACTAGGTTGACAGATAACTGTTCAAGTACAATATGACTGTAGTAAACCTATTCAAAACCTTAACTTCCCTGTCAAAAATGCTTCCAAGGATTTATTACTTTAATTTCTGTGTTTTGAGCTGTTGTTCCCATTGCGCCACCATTTGTTTTTTTACCTTTTTTCCAGCTGTGGGTAGCTCCTACATTTCCGCTGTGTATTGCACTGTGGGACCATCGACTGACATTATTATAACGGCTAAAACATAAATCAAGTGATTATGGTATCCATGCTGGCATTCGAAAGCATACTTTGAATGTTTTCAAGTGTGGACATACCACCAAAAAAGTGAGAATGTCTAGTGGATTGTTTGGCTTGGATGCATTCATACTCAAAACACAGTTCTTTGTATATAAATGTCAAAGGAGCTTGGATAATTTACAACCTTTGAGGGTAAATGATCCGCTGTTTTAATTCCAGTAATGCGGACCTTTTGAGGATATGACATTAGAGTTGTTCCCGCTACCTGCTGTAGACAGGCTGTAAAGGACATTATCTCATTTCAAAACAGTAGAGGATGAGGAACACAGATGGACTGAGGTGAAGAATCAGGCCCATTCACTCCCTCACCTAATAGCGCTACATAAATTGCATAACAGTGAAACGGAGACATTTTGTACCCAGTGTCCTCTCATTACAGCAAACAGTCATTTACAATTGTGGATTCAAAAAGAAGTGAAAACTTTAAAAGACATCATAACTTTGAAGTGGTGATTAGAAAACAAGAAAACTGCTGCTAGCTTTCACTCGTCTCCTGTGCTCATTCCCCTGGCACTGCATAAATTACAGAGTATTACTACACAATGCGAACAAAGACATGATTACATGATCCAAGCCTTAACAATTTGCCATTATACTCCCTGTCAAAGGCAGTACACTGGTCCAGATGTATTGCTTTAAGTGTGAGGTGTCTCTTATTACACCCATAACAATCTCAGACAGCCCGTGTCTCTAATGTCATGTCGGGCTGTGGCAAGGCTCTCTCATTGTTCTCTGCAGGATGTTTATAGCTTTGTGCCTGATATATGATAACCAATAAGTAAGAGGTAGTAATTACAAGGCCCACACTCCACCAGATCGCTTGATGAATGTGTGAAATAAAATACGGGGGGTTCTTTGTGGAGGCTAGTTATTACAAAGACATACAGAACCTTGACAAACGGCAGTATTATGAGCGGGGAAGCGCCAGCAAGGGGAGAAATATATAGCATATATCAATTTCCTCCAGAAAATGGCAAAGTAAATAGCATTGACCTTCCTAAAACAAATCAGCGGCAAGCCAGCAAATCTAAATACTCATACTTTTCCGTTCTATGTTCGGTTCAAGAAGAAATAACACGATTAGGTGAAATAAAAATACACAAAGAAAGCACAATGGTATCCTATTGTAGGGTCCAGGACACAAACAGTGGTGCGGTCAGACCTCGTGTCTCCTAAACTGATCAGCAGCTCAGTGCCTTTATTCTTTATGTGGTCCCAAGAACGCAAAGGAAAATGAAAAGCCACCCAAACTCAATGTGCTCAATTTTTCGTTTCTAACATTTGACATTTTGGAAACTACGGTAATTAACTTTGTATTGCAAAGAGTTAGATAAGAACATAGATATGTATTTCATATTCGATACAAATATAAGCTAGAAGCAGCAGCTGTTTAGCTTAGCTTTGGGGAAAACAGCTAGCTTAGCTCTGACTACCAGCACCCAGAAACACCACTGATTTACATGTTACATCTATTTTGTTTCATTTGTACAAAAACCTTTGAAACCTACACAAAAAAAAGGAGCCAGCTGGAGCAGGACAACCTGTTCCCCCTGTTGTTTCCAGCTGTTTTTTCTTATATGAACCCAATCAGGTCTTGACATTGACCTGAGTTTCACTTTCGCACAACAGGAGATGTGTCATGTGCGTTATCACTTACTGGAAATACTACAGTGAGGATTGCAGTGCATGTGTGAAAGGGACTACTTGTATGCAGCTTTAAATTTGCAGAAATAAAAGTAGGCTTCTCCTCAAACTCTTTGCAGAAGAGAAAATAATAGTTTTTTCCTAAATCTGTGACAATTATTTTAAGTTACTAAAATGTTGATAATAAACTATTAGCATCAATACATTTGCTTCTTAGTTCAATCCTCACTCACACATATTTAGGGTTAGTTTACTTTAATCCCAACTAGTTTGAGGGTCAAACCTTGATCCACTGGTGCTCCCACCTTAAGAGGCTCTGTGACTTATATACTAATGCGTCCTGATATGTTGTGCCTACCTTGGAGAGAGATATCAGTCCGATTATAATCTGAGGCCTTCTAAGGGCACAATCAGGCTTCACTAAACCTTCTCCAATGACCCCCTGGTCTTTGAAGTGTGAACCTAACGAATGTTAAAGTGGAGAAGTTAGTAATGGAACTTCAGTCAAAGCATTTCTATTTGATTCACCCAAAGCCTTGGCACTGACGTACAATAAGATATCATCTCATAGTCTGGAATGTATTTCCTCTCACGCTCGATCAGGCTTAATTTTAAAGTTGGAGGCTTTTTTTTCTACCTGACGCCAGATCTGATAAAACTGCACACAGTGCCTTCATCTAGTTCAATTTGTCCTCTAGAAGAGATTTTCCTTCATAAGTCAGAGGCAAATTTATAGGATTATCATACAAAGTTTAGTATTTAGGCTGCAGTATTTTCACGCCTCATTGGACAATATCTAAATATTGTTGGATACAGTTGTCTGAAATAAATAGTTCAGCATGGGGGGAAATGCTGAAATGCTGGCCTGCTTAGAGTTAGATAAGATACAACGTTCATATTTGTTCAGTAAATACAAATATAGAGTCTGCAGTTGGTTAGATTAGTTTAGCCAAAAGACTGGAAACAGGGAGACAAAGGTAAGACTTTTAAGGCTCACAAATTAACAATTGATATCTTGTTTTTTTTATCACAAGTAAAACTAATTGTTTTGGTTTTACAGTAAAAAAAAAAACCTCTAACAATTGATGCGTGTGCAATGTGTTTTTTGTTGTTATTTTTTTATGAATAAACAACATATAACTTGTTAATCAGTGAACTTCGAAGGTGCTGGATTTTGTCATATGGATAGCGACAGGCTAGCTGTATCCCTTGTCTTCCAGTCTTGTTTATTGGCTTATTTAGCATGGAGAGTGGTATCAAGCTTCTCATCTCTCAACAAAATACTGTTATTTCCCAAAATGTTCAACTATTCCTTCAAAAACGTTTTTCTTTTTTGATTGTGTTTTGTCATTATGTGCAACAGTCAAAAGCGTTGTGCTTATTTCTCAGCTTATTCAACTTGAAACAAATCACTTTCAGACCATTCATGTGCAAAACTGCCTCCAGTAGAGTTTTAGCACAGGGGCTAATAGAGACAGTATGCAGTTGACAGCCAATTCAGTCCTGCAGGGCGAGAGGCCAACATCCTTGAGTTCCAGCCCCTGAAAAAATCAAATGCTCATTGGAACAGCTGTGGATCTGCAGGCTCTCCCCACTCTGCCACTAGATGGAAACAATAGTCCTTTCGCAGCACAATCACTGCTGCATCCATTTGTTGCATGTTATGCCTGATTCTGTGCACTGTTTTGCCATTCCAATTCAAATCCTCATAATTATGGATTAATTGTACACGTGTCTTTGTTTTTGCTTTTTTACAGAGACCATTGCTAACAAGTCGACTCTTAAAGCACCTGCCGTCTGCCAACATGTCCTTAAGCAAGGCAGTGAAACTCTCCACCAGCTGCACGAGAGCTTTGTTTTACAGAAGAGATCTGACCTGCGGGGCTCAATAAAGTTTCACATTATACTGAATGAAAACATTAGCAGAAAATGGTGACAGAGTAATTATGAGTCAGCAACAGTAAAACTCCGCTGGGACTATCGCTTTACAAGAGGAGTGGGCTTTTCTTTTCTACAACTATATTGGAGGAAAAACTATACTAGTTTTTCAGCAATAAAGGCAGAGTCTGAGGGATCCAGAGGAGGAAGTTATGCACTCACAATTTGTATTTTCCTCCATCACTCTTAAAGCTTATTACTCATTGTTCCAGATTCATTTGGTGTTCATTTTCACATTTTGTTGATAACCGACTGTACTGTTTTCTCAGGATTTTGTCATACACATTTCAGCAACATTTTGAGAAACTCAAAGTGGTGTATTTTCCAGATTAAGATTTCATCCAACAATTACAGTTTCTAGTTACTTAGCAAATTACAACTTTAACACATACAAAAGTAGGCTTAAGTATACACATACCTTAAATTGCTTGCACATTAATGCATCAGTTTTAATATTGCACTGACCATATGTAAAACATTTTCTAATTATGCTGCATATCAAGTATTTTGTCTATTATACTTTCGTATTTTTACTCAAGTTTGTTAAAATCTTATTTCCACGCATACAAATGTCAATTTACAATAATATGATAAGGGATCCTAGGTATAACCAACGCAAACACTTTTTCTGATTATACATCTGGACTTTGAAGTAGAAATGGCATATTTAGATTACTTGAGAAGTAGCAATACAACAGCCTGAAAGTAAAGCATTCAAAAGGTTACCTTAGCAAAATGTACAGAAAATAAGTGGTAGCCTATTGTATATCATTGAATTATTAAACTGATGCATCAGTGTCTAAGTGTCATTGTTGTTGTTGTTGTTGTTGGCTGTTTTAGGTGGTGAGGTAAAGCACATTTGAGCTGCTTTATACTGTTTTGTAAAATCCAATCTAATAGAGTAACCAGTCGAGCATGTATGTAAAAAATAACACAATGGCTGTCAATTATATAAAATGTGATTCATTAATTAAAAATATGTGTTCCTAGGTAGCCTACTACTCACATTCTTGTGTCCCTTATGCCTAAGAGTTGCCATATTTCCTCTTAACTGCAGCAGAGTTTAAATGTAGCCCAAGTTTGAAATGGAAATACTAAAGTAAAGTGCAAAAGCCTCACCCTACTTGGGTGAGTGTCTATTACATTCCACCACTGAAATATAGTTGGCCTATTTTAGGTGCTGGTTATAAGTACCATAGGTCTAAAATACTTAAAGTTGTTAATGCAATCCTAATGTAAACATTGTAGTTTTGACATTTCTCTCAAATAAAAGGTCTGAACACATTTGAAAGCAGAAATGTCAGAGGTATTTGACCATCCTCCAGCATCTGTCTGATAATTTTCCTTGTGTGGTGCTGCCGGTTGAAATGTGAGCGTCACGGAGCGCCCACCCCCCTCCTCTCTCCGTCTCTCCCCGGCTGAAGTCCCACTGAGCGGCTCTCTAACTTCAGTGTCGAGCCTGAAAGCGGAGAAGGAAGAGCAGAGAGCGAAAGACAAACATAGACAGAGTCGCAGCTCAACAGCCTATTTGGACTCGTAAGAAACAGAAAAACAGCCTCTTTGAATTCTGCTTTTTTTCCACGATTACTACCGGTTGCTTTGAGGATTTACACGGTGTTTAATTTAGATGATTTCCCTCCATTGTTTGTCGAAGTTTGCGACTGTCACGTCTTAGTTACGGACCTTTATCTCGACTGTCTGTGGGATTATTACGTTTCAATTCAACACTTCATAATTGGACTCTTAACTACTTTCTTTCTAAGGCGGTTTTTCTTTTGTGGAGTGTTTTTTTCTAACGGAGCAGTAACGGTAAAGGCTGCATTAGGACCTGCCTTTGCCATGGAGAAATAGCGGTGTAACCCACCCCGTGTTTTTTACTTTTTAATGACTATTTTTAAAAGACATTGCTCAGTTTTTGACTACCACAATGAGCATGGATGGTTGTCGGCTGAAGGTTGTGATTGTGTTGTGGTGTTTGCTGGTGATATCTGGCTCCAGCTTTGAGATAGGCTCCTACGACCTGGAGCGAGACAGACCGGCCAAGTGCGAGGCAATCACGATCCCCATGTGCGTCGGCATCGGCTATAACCTCACGCGGATGCCCAATTTCATGGACCATGACGACCAAAACGAGGCTGCTATCAAGCTGAACGAGTTTGCCACTCTGGTGACTTATGGCTGTGATGTGCACCTCCGCTTCTTCCTCTGCTCCCTCTACGCCCCCATGTGCACGGACAAAGTGTCGACCTCCATCCCAGCCTGCAGACCCATGTGTGAGCAGGCCAGGGAGAGGTGTGTCCCTATCATGAAGAAGTTCAGCTACACCTGGCCAGAATCGCTAAACTGCTCCAAGCTGCCCACCAGAAACGACCCCAACGCCTTGTGCATGGAGGCGCCCGAGAATGAAACCAGGACCGAGGTCAAGAAGGGTGATGGCATGCTTACGGTGCCCCATCGCCCCAGGCCAATGGGCCCCAGCAGTGGTCGCCCCCCAGGCTGCGAGAACCCGGAAAAATTCCAGTTTGTGGAGAAGAGCCAGTCGTGTGCCCCGCGCTGCTCCCCTGCTGTAGACGTCTTCTGGTCCAGGCAGGACAAAGACTTTGCCTTCATTTGGATGACAGTGTGGTCCACCCTCTGCTTCGTCTCCACCGCCTTCACCGTACTCACTTTCCTCCTGGAGCCCCATCGCTTCCAGTACCCGGAGCGCCCCATCATCTTCCTCTCAATGTGTTACAACGTCTACTCTGTGGCATTCATCATCCGCTCAGTAGCCGGGGCTGAGAACATCGCCTGCGACCGGGAGAACGGAGAACCGTACATCATCCAGGAAGGGCTGGAGTCCACAGGCTGCACCATCGTCTTCCTCATCCTCTACTACTTTGGCATGGCCTCTTCTATTTGGTGGGTCATCCTCACCCTCACCTGGTTCCTGGCTGCAGGGAAGAAGTGGGGCCACGAGGCCATCGAAGCTCACAGCAACTACTTCCACATGGCTGCGTGGGGCATTCCAGCTTTGAAGACCATCATCATCCTCACAATGAGGAAGGTGGCTGGAGATGAGCTGACCGGGCTGTGCTACGTGGGGAGCATGGACCCCGGGGCGCTCACAGGCTTCGTCCTCATCCCTCTGTCCTGCTACCTGATCATCGGCACCTCCTTCATCCTCACTGGCTTTGTGGCTCTCTTCCACATCCGGAAAGTGATGAAGACGGAGGGCACCAACACAGAGAAGCTGGAAAAGCTCATGGTGAAAATCGGCATCTACTCCATCCTGTACACGGTGCCGGCCACCTGCGTCATAGTCTGCTACTTCTACGAGAGGCTAAACATGGACTACTGGAAGCTGAGGGGGCTGCAGATGAAGTGTGGCTCGTTTAACGGTCTCAGCGGGGACTGCTCGCTGCACACGTCTGTGCCCACAGTGGCCGTGTTCATGTTGAAGATCTTCATGTCACTGGTGGTGGGCATCACCAGTGGCGTATGGGTGTGGAGCTCTAAGACCCTGCAGACCTGGCAGGGGCTATGCAGCCGGAAGCTCACAGACAGGACTAGAAGCAGAAAACCCTGCAGCGGGGTCAGCTGCGGCAGCACGCACTGCCACTACAAATCTCCTGCTGTGGTTCTGCACATGGCCAAGACTGACCTGCACTCAGACAACCCTACACATGTCTGACAGGGAGCATGACAGAGACACACGCACACACACACACACTGCTAAATGCAACCACATACACTCACAGACACATATGCACACACCAATGCCCTGAGTGAGGAGCTGCTAAAGACTTTGTAAGAAGATGAATTTAAATGTCAGTTGCTGCTCTGCTACTGCTGCCGAGGGACACACAGGTACTAGCGTCACTATGAAAAACTATCTATAAACAGTATTCAATGCATAAAGGGAAATGTTCAGTATTGTTACCCATATTTTTCTGTGCAGTAGTCATGCCCAGTGTTTCAAAGCAAAAAAAAGAGGTATAGGAGGTATCTTGGGAAGTGTTTTCCTCCGTGAAAGTGGCATGATTACATGTATAAATCTGTATAAATGTTTTATTTATTGTAAATATATTTAATTTAAAGTTGGCTCTTATCAGATTTGTTGTTTAGATGCATTTATTAAAAGGGAAATGAAGTGCCTTTTTAAAAAATTGGTTCTGGCCTTTTTGGAGGATAATAAATGTGTGGAATTCATGTTCAAATCCTAGCTGCCTGGTGTTATTGTTCGTAACTCTCTCACAGTAGCTTTTAATGAATATTTAACAATTCTTACAGACTCAAACGGTTACAGATTTAATAGTCAAAAATGCTGGCTCGTTTTAGTCTTGTTTTCCTGATTTTCCTGCCATTCTCCTCCGGGGATTCTCCATTTTTTTTGTTACAGAGGTTCTCCCTGCCAAATGTGTTGTCTTTCAAGTGCATGCTACTCATCCCAGAGGCGTCCCCAACAATAATCCTCAAAGAGAATTACTGATGAATAGAGTGGCAAACCGTGGCAAGTATTAATGTTTGCTTCACCGTCTTCAGAAATGCAGGAGCGGGAGGAATATATTTAATTAATGGCTGTTCTAATCCTTCCATAAAATCATTGTTGTTGCCCTCTTGCTGCTCCATTTGATCCCTGCGCAAACACTCAGCACTTTGATCTTAGAGGACCAATCTCAGATGGATTTCAGACGTATTGCATGGTCTCACTGGCAGATTTAGGTTAAGCACAGGCGCTTAGAATTGTGGTTGTTCATTGAGTAGATGGATTTTTGTACTTAATGATTAAGTTTATATGTGGTTTGTGGCTTTGGAAGCTGTGTTTCTGGTATAAATTAAGGGAATTGTACTATAGAAAAGATCCAGATTGTCCCATGTGTAGATGTTTGGAGTTTTGATAAACTGCCTTTATTTTTGGCTAAGAAAACAATGCAACCATCAGGTAGGAATAATCAATGAGTTACTCAGAGAAAAAGTGTGTATAACATTATTTTCCTTAATAAACTCCCTATGTTTAGCCTTGCAACTAACATTTCAGTAATAAAAGTCCAGTTAATAATGCACAAGAGCCACTGTGTGCTCACATGGTCCATAAAAAGTAAATAATAAATAGCTGTTACATTACGGGGACTTTAACAATTGAAGTGCCAAGGTAAATTACCGCCACACACAGCAAGTCGTTTCACAGAAAAACACGGTGCAAATTACAATGTTTGACAGCAGCGGGATTGATTATTCTGTCTGTGTAATTGTGTGCCGTGTCACCAGCAGCAGCACATGGGAGTGATGGCATGGAAAAAATGTGATGACCGGGAGCTTATTTTCATTACATTTAGTGGAACCTGAGCGGTGTGAAGCAGGCTGACATATCCAGAGGTTAAAAGTTGTTTTGTTTTCATTTTTCCACCATTTGCAATCCAGCAGAATATACTACAGCACACGTTAGTGTTCAAGACATGGGTCTAAATCAAAGCTGTATTATGTCTCTGTAGTAAATTAACCACACTTCAACTCTGTGCAATGCCTGAGTTAACCTTAATTACTTATTCCTTCCTTCTGCAAACCAAGATGTGGGTTAACTACCAACATCCTCCCCTTTTTTGTTTTCATTACTTAGCCATTGTAGAGGTTGGCTATAGCTTGGCAGGCGAGCGTTGCAATCCTGGACCCTGACACCGCGTGGATCACATTTAACTATGAAAAAAAAGAGGCTGTTTTGCTTGGAGCGCTCCCCCAGCCAGAGTCTCGGCTGGTGGTGTTTCAGACACATGTTCCAGTTCATGGGCGCCTGAAGGGGGGCGCGTGCTTCCTTCCCAGTTTACACTCCAGTGACATGACCTAGAGAGGCCAAACACTTGCTGTGTGAGACACAAACCAGCCTGTCCCACCTGCGCTGAGCTGCACTGATTAGATAGGAAGGAGGTGGCAGCAGAGGGTTAAGGACACGGGGGTAGAACAGAAGGCAAGTTTGTGTTCTTCAGCTTTGTCTAGACCTCTTTTTCCTTTTCAGCATTTTCTAGCCCTTTCTGCCCTTCCTCTTTTCCTTATGTGTTTGCTGAATGAGTAAGACAGGTTTTATAAAAATCCCAAAAGTAAACAGAAATGACTTTTATAGCCGCACAGGGTGTCTTTTTGCTCGGTTTCTTTTTCCACAAATATGAATTCTATCACTACATTTCCAGATCACTGACAGCTATTTTTAGCCCCTCTCTTTCGCAGAGGAAAGGAATCACAGAGGAGCACAGTGCTTCAGATAGAGTCAAGGAATAAAGCTTCATTCCAAAAACAGAGTTTGTTTGAGCTGTGGCTGCTTTGGCGCCAGAGATGTGGCTGCCGGGAACACCTTTACACACACACACACACACACACACACACACACACACACACACACACACACACACACACACACACACACCTGAGGTCTGCAGTGCTTGAGCAGCAGCAACCAATCAGCACCAAGCTTGTTGTGAAGGAGACCCCACCCCAACTTCCAGTAATGTCCAACTTCAGGAGTAAGTAAGCTCTGTCTCGCTCATACGATTTAGTTTGGCTGAGTCTCCGCGCTGTTTTTCTTCTCTTCTGGCTCAGAAGGTTAAATAGTGTCAGTCGCACTGAGCAGCAAGTTTGTCTGGGCCAAAATTGAGACTACTCCCAGAAAAGCCAACACTTTTCCTCATAGGTTTCTGAGGAATATTTCATTGTGTTGACTGTGAGCTTAACAGAGTATTTGTTCTAGAGCAACACAGAACAGGTCTATTTGTAGGGATTTGTACATTTATTTTTTGTAAAGGGGCGTAAAAACACCTTTCCCGCTTTAGCTGCTGACGCCATGTTTTTGTATGCCGAGGAGAAATCCCTCCGTCTGGTCACGGGTCTGATTAAAGGCGATCATTATGGCATCAATGCGCCTCCCTCATAGACTTAAACCCCTACCCACCCCTGAGGGGGAAAAAAGAGAAAATAAAGCATCCTTCATTACCCTGCCCTCCCTCCTTCTGCAGTCCCTCACCCCCCTTGAGCACTATCCCTTTCCTGTGCTGTTTTGATGTGTAAATGAGCGTATTGAAAACCTGCAGGCCCCCAAAGAGATGCTTTCCATGAAAATGCGGTAGAGGGTTCACACAGCTCACCACTCCTCGCAACCGGACTCCGATCAGACACACAGTACGCCGCTGCTGTCTCGCCTGTTAGAACAAGACACAAACATAAAATCACACACACAATTGCACGTACTGACTCATATCATCATGCAGAGATAAACATTTACACTGTGACCTTTGAGAATAATCCACTCAAGAGGTAGAAATGCGAGGATTTGGCTTTGCAGAGACTTTTTTTGTTGAAATGAAGATACAGTGTCAAGTTGTTGAAGAGTTAAAGCAGCTGAGATTTTTCTGCAGCATCTATCATGTCAGTGAAATAAAAGCACGGCGTCTGAGAGTAAGACTGCTTCAGAGTACAGAGGATTCTCTGTGTGGTTCAGTGTCTTGGAATTTTAGAAACACTGCAGGAAGAAATACTCAAAGGTTTTTATTCTGTTTAAAATAACATGTTATCTAATCAACAGCAACACATGACGAATTTATTTACAATTAGATTAATCAAAAATCCCTTTCATCTTCACTTGTTGTCTTGGATCAGGGTTTATTTCTTCTTCTTGGATTGAGATTAATCTAACTGTCTGGTATTTCCTAAAGAAAATTGTCACTATCTTAAAACATGACTGGCAAATAAGACATTTTGCTTCAGCAGGAACAGGTGAAGTCATTTCCCCACAATAACGTTTTTGTCATTTCCATATCAGACATGCATTTCAGTTAGCAGAGATCAACGTGGATTTGGTCCAAGTTGCACTTTATCTGACCTGAAGGACGAAACTCATTAGTCTTCATTTTTCAAAGTTCATCTGTTCGTCTCAATATAAAAGAGATAAATACTGCTGGAATAAATGTGGACACAAACAAGAGTAAACACCGGGCTGATTATATTAAGAATATGGTGTAAGAGGAGAAAGAGCAGAAAGTGTCAAGAGCAACGCTTTCAGCTTTTTCCTGTATCTTTTTTCCCCCCGTGTTTTTTCATGTCCTTTGATCAATAGGCAGAAAACAGAGAAGTAAAGCTTTCTCATCCCTCTGTACCTTCCTGTGCTGCGTCTGCCTGTGGCTGAAGGAGAGATGAATCAGTGAACAGGGGGAGGTTCTGCCGCTCGCTCTCGCTCTCGCTCTTCTCTGAAGCCAACAAGCATTGCTGTGATCACTGTTAATCTCCTTTGCCACTCTGCTGCCATCTCTTCAAAATACATTCATCTCATTTCCAATAGTGTGCACGGCCCCTTCTTCCTTTCTAATTAGGGACCGTCAAGATTTCTGAAGTCACCCTTTGGTGCTCTGCAGCGGCGAGATTGCTCTTTGAGCTAGCGGGTCAGTGATGGCAAGTATTTGTTTGAGGGTTAAATCACAGCGGGCCTTTCATCATGTTGTTATGTTGCACGATCAGAGGTTTGGGATTATGTAGGTCAGACGTTGGAGAGTGAGAGCGCCCCTTTTGTAGCTGCCATTTTTATTCAGTTGCTAGGCAGCACCCGCTCTAATCTCTTGTACCAAAGAGTCTCTCCCTGGAGAAAAAGAGAGGGAGCAGGATTTACAAAGGATGGGAACACATTTTGAAAACAGCGTCAACAAAGAACAAAAACCCATGCAAGGAGTGCTTTTAGAAACACTCTATAGAGTAGGAGTGGAAAGGGACAGGATGTGGGAGTCTAAGCTCGGCCCTGAAACCTGCTCTGGCCCTCCTGAACATCTTTAAACCCCTGTGGTTTTGTTTGTGCCATTGAATGAATATCTAAAGGGGTGATCAACCAATCACACAGCTCCAACTGCAGGGTAGATTACACACCCACACATGCGCCCCTTTGCATCTTTAACTCAAGAATAGAGATTTTTCTATTAAACAAATGTAAAGGATCAAGCAGGACAGTTAATGTGAGTTGGGATTTTGGAACATATAGTCTGTCAACAGGTACAAAAAGTGGATCTGCACCGCTCAGATCCCGGGTCTTGTCGTCTGGCAAGTCTGTCTGCTGTCACACTGCCACTGCACCCCCATCCCAAATGTGCTCATGTCACGCTCCGCCATCAAAGACTCACCCCTCGGCTCTGTGTTCTGAGAGAGGAGGCACAGCCCTCCACAGGCATACCCCTCCACCCGTACACACACACACACACACACACACACACACACACACACACACACACACACACACACACACACTTTGATTTTGAGTTTTGAAGTTTGTTCTTGTCTGCGTTTTTTCCCTTCGTGTTTCATATTGTCTAGTCTAGACTCATGAAGTTTCCAGATGATGTGCGCTCTGCAAACTTAGCACTGCAGCACTGCTGCTTCTCATGTCGGTATGCTAAATATGAAGCTACAGCTAACAACTAGCACTGCATAATTGAAAAAAAGTGGGAAATCGTTAGCCTGGTTTTATCCAAATGTGCAAAAGCTCACACTTAGGCTGCATTTTTACAGGAGGGTTAAGTGTAAATGCTTTTTGGGCAAATTATATAAATAATAATATTTTAATTAGAACACTGAAGAGGTGATTTTGTTACCTTTGGACATAACCAGGTTAGCTGTTTCCAGTCTTTGTGCTAAGCTAAGTTTAGCTCTGTATAAAACCAACAAAATGTAAAAAGTTCAACCTGCAGATTTATGAGAGCTATAATGTTTTTGTATGATTTTAAGAAATATTAATCAAGATGTAAACTTTAAAAGCAGGTAGATTTATTTAGCATTTGAAAGAGCCAGGCTAAGCTAACCTGCTGCAGGCAGATAATAAAGTTGCATTTTATTCTTTTCAATTATTTTGTGCAGACATTAGAGTGCAATCAATCTTTTGATTTTACTCTCATCAAGAAAGCAAATTAGCTTCGAAAGTGTCAGACTAATGCTCTAAAATTATAATTTCCATGTCTTTGAGGAGGTTTTTTGAGCAGATCTTGGCAAACAACTAAAGCTATCATTATCCTCTGTGTTATAGTTATATTTCATCTAATAATATAAGGTGTTAATAAAGAATGATTTGCCGATCCTGTTTCCTAAAAGTATGCTGAGCTAAGCTAATGGCTGCTAGTGGTCAGAGGTCAGGAGGAGAGTAGGCTATTCTTCTCTAACTCCCAACAAGAAAACAAATAAGCGTTTATCCCAAAATGTTGGACTTTTCCTTTAAAAGTGAGTCGGCCCATGAAGCAGTCTCAAACAGAGGAGGTATTTTACTCAGCCAGACTGTCTAAAGGTATAAAAGTCCTTTGTGAACCAGCTCAAAGGTTTGTATTGAGCGACGTAATTGGCTAATTAAGGAAAAGCTGTGTGTGTGTGTCTGTGTGTGTGTGTGTGTGTGTGTGTGTGTGTGTGTGTGTGTGTGTGTGTGTGTGTGTGTGTGTGTGTGTGTGTGTGTGTGTGTGTGTGTGTGGTGCCAGTGAGTGTTTATGTTTGGTGCCATGTGTGTAAGATTGTGGGTCCTCGTCGTATCACCGGTGGAAACTATTTTTACATCCCGCTCTTGTTTCTCCAAATGAAAATGTTAATTAACTCACATTTGTAGTTGGAGCACAGTTAGTGCTGAGGTTGTCCAGGGTTGTTTGTATTTTGTGTACAAAATGAGACAGAAAACACAACAGGACATTTCAGGGGTGGTTCAAACACATTTGGCACACACATTTCCTATCATCAATTAAGCCCTTTTTTCCGGCCAGGACTGTTGACTCAGGCTGATCACTGTACATTAGCCAGTCTGTGTAGTAAAGGGAACCAGCTGGGGCCACACTCACGCTAACACTGGACCTTTTGTCAAGGTCTCAGCCCCCCTAGAAGTAAAATAAAAACCTTGTTGCATGAGAGATGCTCTTTGTGTGGAAGCAGACATTGTTCCTTTTGTGGCGTGTCAAAGCTGACATGCCAGGTCCAACACAGTGCTGAATAAACTGTGGTTTGTGTACATACTGTAACTGTAAGCTGTGGAAAAGGAGCAAGGCAGCGGTCTGTGATGATCTTGGCGGACAGTGAGGATTTGGCACGCAGGCCAATAGCTGGAGCAGCAGTACCACATGCAGCCCTTTCCCTCAGGATAATGCTTGTGGAGCAGAGAGGGAGAAAACCTGCAAGGATCAGCCTTCCTGTTCACACCCCATCATGCATGAGCTGGCAGGGTCCTTGTGTTGTTATGGTCATGAGACATTTCCTGTGTGTGTTTTGGGGTTGCATCTGGGCTTGTTTACAGCCCAGGGTAGAACCTTATTAAGTGGAACATGGTATAGGCGGATGTGGGGGGGGGGCCTCAAGTGCCTATTAGTGGGACCGGTTTGTAGCCCCAAACCAGAACCATACTGGGCCAGGTGCTTCATGCTACGGCCTTGTTTCCACAACAAAGACAAACAGGGCTGAAAAGGGCTTACTCATTAGAAAAGCGTGCATCGTTAACTTTTGCCAAAAAAATTCTTCTCTTCAAACATCACTTGCTTCATCTTCCATGATGATTGGACATTGAATCTTAAAGGGAAACTTTGATGATTTTGAACCATTATTGTATGGTTGCATTGTGGGTGGTATGAACAAATGAATAATGTTTGGCTTTCCTCTGCGCTCATTTGCCAAAAAAGTTTGCAGAATGATACGAAATTATGCGTAAAGCATCATCCTCCTACGGACTTTTGCCGGCGGTTTGCGGGTTGCACTGAGGGGAGACAAACATTGTTCAATTACACATACCACCCACTTTGCAACAAGAGAAATATCTTTCTTTTACGGATGGTGATATTCTATTTCTCTGTTTATCAGCAAATCCATGCACCATGCATCCCAACACCACATGATGTTCTCTCTACTTCCACATTCTCTGCCACAAAAAACTTAAAACTATTCACGAATATAGAGTTTTATTACAAAAAGGAGGTTAACTATTTTTTTTTAATTGCATGGCATTGTCATTTTTTGCAAACAGAGATACAGTTGCAAGAAAAAGTATGTGAACCCTTTGGAATTACCTGGATTTCTGCATAAGTTGGTCATAAAATGGAGGAAGCCACTGCTGTCCAGAAAAAACTTTGCTGCACGTTTGAAGTTTGCAAAAGAGCACCTGGATGTTCCACAGCACTACTGGCAAAATATTCGGTGGACAGATGAAACCAAAGTTGAGAGGAACACACAACGCTATGTCTGGAGAAAAAAAGGCACAGCACACCAACATCAAAACCTCATCCCAACTGTGAAGTATGGTGGAGGGAGCATCATGGTTTGGGGCTGCTTTGCTGCCTCAGGGCCTGGACAGATTACCATCATCGACGGAAAAATGAATTCTCAAGTTCATCAAGACATTTTGCTGGAGAACTTAAGGCCATCTGTCCACCAATTGAAGCTCAACAGAAGATGGGTGATGCAACAGGACGCACAGAAGTAAATCAACAACAGAATGGCTTCAACAGAAGAAAATAGGCTGGACACACACACACACACACATACTNAACCGTCTGGAAGCAAAGATAGACAAGCCGACGCTGGTCCACTGGATGTGCTACAAGAAGACTGAGCACTGGTTCCCCCTGTGGATTGACCTCAACATGTTCATGCCAGTAGGTGTAGACTGCTGGATTGATAACATTAGGTAACACTCACTGCCTTTTAATGCCTATTCTTTTCTGTATCATGTATCGGCTTTTAGCATCTTAATGATATAATAGAGTGGTGCAGAAATAAGTCCTAAAGCTTGAAAATGAGTTAACATTTCCCCTCATCTGGAAGTCAACCTTCTTTTTTTTTTAATTCTTTATTTATTTGGGGTCACATTATAATACAAGTACAGTTTTTCAAATCATATATTTTTAGAGACCCGAAAGTGAAAATTGAAATAGCAAACAAAATTAATCAAAGTAAAATAAAAACGAAAAAGTACACAGGGGTTGTTTGAAATGGCAAATGTCTACACATGTACATATGCATACATATCAACATACATATATACATTCAATACACATACATGTGACCACACATCTATACATATACATTCCATCGGTGTATAGAAACACAGTCAAACAAGGGATGGTCGTCTTTGGGATATGTAAATTCTCCACTTTTTCCATATTTCTTCAAATGTGTTTTCCTGAAGCCTCAGTGAGAAGGTGATTCTTTCCATAACATAGATTTCATGGATTTTGTCGTACCAGTTGTCAAGAGAAGGGATATACGCTTTGAGCCATTTTCTTGTTATTGATTTTTTTGCTGCAACAATAAGAATTCCAAAGAATTGTTTTGTTTTGGAGTTTGTGGGGATTGAATGTACGAGCCCAAATAGAAATTCGTCCCAGTTTAAAGGGATTTCTTCCTGTAGTACTATTTCAATTTCTGTGGATCTTTTGCCAAAAATATATATTAAAGGGCAAGCCCAAAACAAATGGTAGTGATGTGCTAACTGAGAACCACATTTCCTCCAGCAGTTGGGGGGCCCTAGATGATGTGATGACTGAGCAGGGCTGAAAAAGTACCTGCTCAGCATCTTCCAACAAAACATTCTGTAGGTGCCTGAACTAGAGATCTTCCATTGAAAAGTACCGTAATTTGTCCAGACTTCATCAGGGATGTTTCGTTTTCCCATTTGTGTTTTATATAGAAAGTATTTTCCTTTTTAATATCTTGAAGAGCTTGGTAAAGTTTTGAGATTACTTTCATCCCTGTGTCTGATGTGTATGCACTGGTGAAAACTATTAATAAAGGGTTTTTCTGGCTGTCTGACAGGGAACTATTTAAGTAATGGCGTACCTGTAGAAATAAAAAAAAAACACCGTTTTTCAATCCATATCGTTTTTTTAGTGTTTGAAAATCAAACATGGTTCCTTTCCTGAAAAATGTGCAATATGAAGTAAGGCCATGTTTGGCCCAACCTTTACATTTTTTATCTAGCTTGCTCGGGGTGAAATCAAGATCATGTGAGCACCATCTTAATATCTTAATTTCCTCCAGCAAGTCACTCCTGGTAATGACCCTTAACCATAATTTTAAAGAGAGGTTGATCCATCGGTTATCTTTTTCCAGTTAGCCTTTAACATGTCTTTTATCCCCTAACCTTGCCTCGATTGGCACTCCTCCTGATACATTATTCTCGATTTCTTTCCATCTAGCCCCTTAGCCTGACTTACACCAGCAGAACAAGCTTCTTAATTGGGCTGATATACTGTATAATAGTCCTTCAAGCAGGGGAGCGATACTCCTCCCTTGCTTTTTGCTAAGAGTACATAATCTAATCCTTGGTTTCTTCCCTTGCCAAATGTACCTTGATATGGTTTTATCGAATTCATTAAACTGCTTGCCTATGATTTCAATTGGTAGATTCTGGAAAAGGTATAAAACCCTAGGTAGGATGTTAATTTTCACTGATTCTATTTGTGATTTAAAGCTCAGCACTGGGATTAAGTTCCATCTATTTATTTCTTCTTTTATTTTCTGATTTAGAGGGTTGGAATTTAGTGTATACAATTCCTTTGAATCTTTTGAGATGCTTACTCCCAGATATTTTAAGTGGTTCAGATCCCAATTAAGTTCAATGGTTGAGTTTATATGTTGGCTTGGCTTGTAATTAAAGCTCAGTATTTGGGTTTTTGTTATATTGAGTGTGTACCCTGAGACAGAACTATAAGTGTCCAAAAATGTCAATAAACTCACAAATGATTCATCTGGGTTTGACAGGTATATTGAAATATCTCTCTTTACCTTTTTACTGTCGTCCAATGTCTGTACCCACTCAGCCCCCAGGACTATTTCTTTTTCAAACTATAGTAACCCATTTCAGTCGAATAAACAAATGATGGAAAGTAAATGTTGAAATGGAGAATACTCATGGAAAGACCTTGTTATTAGACATGTTTAATCACATGATTTTCTCGAAAAAGGTAAAATCAAAACTTTCTTCTGAAAACCAACATACAAATCAAAACAAAAACTTAAAAATATGTTGAACACTTTGATTTGGAGTTATAGTTGGACAAATAACCTTAAGAAGGCTTTCTGAAATGTATTTTGGATAATGTAACTATTTTCGTAATGTATTTAAGTTGACTTGTTTTGCCTAAAAGTAACATTTAGAAAAAAAAGATGATAAATAATCCTATCCAACATAGGTCTCTATGGGTGGAGGAGAATCCCCAAATTGGCATCAAAATACTTAGAACCCGACTTTAGTACCTATATTGGTCCTTTCCTTGAAATGTATTTCTTCACGGATCTGTTTTCCATCCATCATGGGCCTGAACCTTCACCCCATCACCTCACTCTCCTCTTCCTCACTCCTACTTTCCCTCCACTTCTACTTCCCTGGCAGTAAATTATGGTCCAATTAACCTCTCCCACTCAGTCCTTCTCACTTGAACATAAACAATCAACGCTCTGTGTTTCTGACAGACACATGGCACCTCTCCTAATTTGATTACTGTGAAGATAAATGGGCAGTAGGGACCTGAGGGAATTGTTTAAATCAGGCACACTTTGGTTTGAGTCAGGGCGCTGTTCAGACAGATAGTCCACATCACCGCTGGAGAATACGGTGGCCCTGAAGTGCAAGACACCACAGCATTTCAGAAAACACTACAGCATTTCACAAAACACAACAGCATTTCAGGAAACACCACAGCATTTCACAAAACGCCACAACATTTCAGAAAACGCCGCAGCATTTCCCAAAACGCCACAGCATTTCAGAAAACGCCACAGCATTTCACAAAACACGACAACATTTCAGAAAATGCCGCAGCATTTCAGAAAACACAACAGCATTTCACATTGGACGGAGAGGGTATTCCTTTAGGGAGAACACTTCTTGTTTGTGATTGGACAGAGCCAGCCAGAGAAGCACTGCTGTGATTGGTTGTTTTTGCTGCCAGTCAAGAAATGACGCTTCGTGATTGGTCAACGCCCGACAGCGCAATATGTCCAAACACATCAGCCGTTAGCACACACTCAGAGCTCACAGCTCCTCATATCTGTTCAGAAACTGGACAAAAGTTAAACATGTACAAACCACAGACTGTCTATGTCATGGCGAATACAGTCGCTGCTTTATTTATGTCTGTATGACGTTGAGTGTGGACGGAGCATCTTCAGGTTAGTTTAGCCTGATGGATCCGATTCCATTCAGAAAACACGCATTTTAAAAGCTTTTCGCCTGCCGTCTTGTCTGCAGACTTGTCAAAGCGTTAATTCATGGTTTTTACTAACCGTTATCAGTATGTAGTTACTTTGGCATCACTTTGAAACGTGTATTACAATTAAATCACGGTCAAATATGTTCATTTTGTTGTAGTTGGTATCTCCCATAGGATTTACATGGAGATACGCCCCGCCCCCTCTCCGGCGCGTCTTGTTTGAATGACAGGAGCAAACACAGCTGACAGCCGCGGTGAAACTCGAGCGATGCGAATATTGGGTAGTCTACCATAGTATTTACATGGAGATAAGCCCCTTAAAAACCATGAATTAATAAAGCATTAATTCTGTGTTTAGTCCTGTCATTCAAACAAGACGATGATTCATGCAGCACTCAAAGAAGAACATTTCCAAAAGGATATCAATACAGCTATAATTTCTCTCATACACAAAAAGGGGAAGGACCCAACGTTTTATACCAATATGACTTATAAATTCAGAAATCAAACTTTATGCCAAAGTAATAGCTCGACGATTGGAGAAAGTCCTTCCAACATTAGATCATTATGACCAAACGGTCTTTATGAAAAAACGATTCTCATCAGATAATATCAGGAGACTACTGCATGTGATTCATTTTGTAGCAGACATAACATCGCCTTGCGCCGTATTATGAGTTGATGCTGAAAAAGCTTTTGACAGACTAGAATGGCCATTTTTGTGGCATACAATGCAAAGAATGGGTTTTGGGGCAAAATGTATGATTATGTTGAAGATCCTATATAACAATCCACTTTATCGTAAACTCACCAAGTTGTCCATGTAAGCCAGCGCTACATACTGATTGAGCTCCTCATGTTCACGCCCCTGGAACCCTCCGGACTGGTCTAACCTGCGTGACGCTGATGGTACGGGACCGCGTTAGGATCGAGTTATCGTCTTCGCTGGTCAAACTCGCATGTCGGAACTCTATTTTACGTCTGTGATCGTTACAGTAGACCTCCACTTCCGTTATATAGGTTAACGAATTATTCTATTTCATACCCCTTCTAAATAGCCAATAGGCTAGGGATATTTTAAGGGTTTCAGTACAGGATAATACACAAAGCGGCCACCATCTGGGTTCGCATTGTTCGTGCGTAGCGCGGTGAGAAGAGATGTCATAGTCCATCGTGAACTCTGATGTTAATGTAGTATAGAGTTTGTTATGCTCTTTATGTGGAACGCTCTCTAGATCCCATTACGGTCACTGGGAGGGTTGTATGAAAGTCCTAGATGGTTACAGTTATTGGGAGCAAGGTCTAGGGCAGATCTGAATTCGCTCTGTGTCCTGATGTCAGTCGTGTGTGTGTGCGTTTAGCCAGAAAGGGGTTTTGACACGGGTTATCAAAACAAATGTTCTTCGTCGTATCCCCGAACCTTAGTAGGATTAACTGCGGTCGTAAAACTAAAGCGATAAAAAGGTTGCGACTGATCATTGTCAATAGCTTCTTACCACACATGATAGGTTAGGTGTCTTGTTAACGTGTTAAGGGATGTACAAAGGTTGTTGAAAGTGTCGACCGGTTATTAACAGGTTAACCAAACGTACCGTCTTTTATTCTGTAGGTGGTTCAAATTCCCCTTCTCATGATTATGAAGAAAGTTAACATTGGTTCCCATGTAACCCGAAGTAGTTAGGTCAAAAGTTCCGAGCTTCGCATTTCTTATTGTTTTTCGGGTCTAACCCTTGTAATTTCACGGAGGTGACAAAAACAGGTTAGATCTTGAAACATAGACTAGAACCCATAACCAAAAAGGTTATCTAAAACTTTAGGACTTCCAAACAGGGTTTTTGGCAGACCCACCTCTATTTCCATTGTATGTGGATGTTCTTTAACTGAGAACCATCTTATACGTAGGAAATACTACCGTTAAGCAGGGACGATTTCTTTTAACAATATAATTAGGTGGAAAGAATTAGAGTTAACAACAATGTAAGAGAACATCAAAGAAACGATGATAACACAGATTACTCCTGTATATATCGCGTAAGGGTTTATGAATTCAAATTTCGCTGACGTTAGACTAACAATCCAAATTGAATAAGTTTAACTAGAACTTGATGTCTATAACTTGCTTTACCCATTGTCTATTAAATTGTCGAATCCTCGCCTCACCATGGTACAGCAGGTTCATGTCATCATCTAGTAGGTATATTGGCTTTTACAAACACAGACAGGGAAAATGTTGATAGACAAAATGAAGGAACTATCAGATAAAGAACGTTCGCCAAGAACCTTTAAGTTTGTCTTCGCGCCTTGTCCCGTTGGAAACGGCCCACGCACACGGTGCATCTTAACCCTTTAGATCCAACTGAGTGACTTTAACGGACCAGTTCTTGGNTGATTGGTCAACGCCCGACAGCGCAATATGTCCCAACCATGGTCCCAACACATTAGCCGTTAGCACAAACTCAGAGCTCACAGCTCCTCATATCTGTTCAGAAACTGGACAAAAGTTAAACATGTACAAACCACAGACTGTCTATGTCATGGCGAATACAGTCGCTGCTTTATTTATGTCTGTATGACGTTGTTGTGAGTGTGTACGGAGCAGCTACAGGTTAGTTTAGCCTAATGGATCCGATTCCATTCAGAAAACACACATTTTAAAAGCTTTTCGCCTGCCGTCTTGTCTGCAGACTTGTCAAAGCGTTAATTCATGGTTTTTACTAACCGTTATCAGTATGTAGTTACTTCGGCATCACTTTGAAACGTGTATTACAATTACATCACGGTCAAATATGTTCATTTGGTTGTAGTTGGTATCTCCCATAGGATTTACATGGAGATACGCCCCGCCCCCTCTCCAGCGCGTCTTGTTTGAATGACAGGAGCAAACACAGCTGACAGCCGCGGTGAAACACGAGCGATTAGAGCAATGCGAATATTGGGTAGTCTACCATAGTATTTACATGGAGATAAGCCCCTTAATAACCATGAATTAATAAAGCATTAATTCTGTGTTTACTGCTGTCATTCAAACAAGACGCTGGAGAGGGGGCGGGGCGTATCTCCATGTAAATCCTATCGGGATCGGATCCATCAGGCTAAACTAACCTGTAGCTGCTCCGTCCACACTCACAACAACGTCATACAGACATAAATAAAGCAGCGACTGTATTCGCAATGACATAGACAGTCTGTGTTTTGTATATGTTTAACTTTTGTCCAGTTTCTGAACAGATATGAGGAGCTGTGAGCTCTGAGTGTGTGCTAACAGCTAACAGCTGATGTGTTGGGCCAAGCGTCATTTCTTGACTGGCAGCAAAAACAACCAATCACAGCAGTGCTTCTCTGGCTGGCTCTGTCCAATCACAAACAAGAAGTGTTCTCCCTAAGGAATACCCTTTCCGTCCAATGTGAAATGCTGCAGCGTTTTGTGAAATGCTGCGGCGTTTTCTGAAATGCTGCAGCGTTTTGTGAAACGCTGTTGTGTTTTGTGAAACGCTGTGGCGTTTTCTGAAATGCTGTGGCGTTTTGTGAAAGGCTGTGGCGTTTTGTGAAATGCTGTGGCGTTTTGTGAAATGCTGCGGCGTTTTCTGAAATGCTGCGGCGTTTTGTGAAAGGCTGTGGCGTTTTCTGAAATGCTGCGGCGTTTTCTGAAATGCTGTTGTGTTTTGTGAAATGCTGTGGTGTCTTGCACTTCAGGGCCACCGTAGGTATGCAACTATAGGAAACGTTTGGTTGAGGTTATTGCTGCCAAAGGAGGGTCAACCAGTTATTAAATCCAAGGGTTCACATACTTTTTCCACCCTGCACTGTGAATGTTTACATGGTGTGTTCAATAAAAACATAAAAACATATAATTGTTTGTGTGGTTTTAGCTTAAGCAGACTGTGTTTGTCTATTGTTGTGACTTAGATGAAGATCAGAACACATTTTATGACCAATTTATGCAGAAATCCAGGTAGTTCCAAAGGGTTCACATACTTTTTCTTGCAACTGTATATAGTGCATTTGCCATTTGTCCAGGACAGTTTTATTTAGATGTGGATTATTTTGCATTCTAGGTAATATTAACGGCGGCAAGGCATATGCTGCTGAGTCTAGTTAAAACTTCAGAGCCCACATTCATCTAAATGAAAGAACATGTCAAGTAGTGCAACAGTGCTCGTTAATTATTTCCTATCAGCAAACAAAGACAATACTCGTTAGTAGGATCATTTCTTTTGATGGTACCAAAATAGAATATTACAGAATAATTTAAGCTGGAAGTTCATTTCATAGTTTGTGAGAATGGCTATAAAACGCAGAAAAAGAAAGAAATATGACTAAGAAAACTAAGGTGTCCTTTACTCATCCTTTCTCTCTGGTTGTGCATATGCAAGCACCTTCCTCTTTCATTTTGTGTGTATGTTCATGACTATGAGACCCCCCCCCCCTCCAGCAGCTACATGAATTCCTCCCCAGCTCCAGTGTAAAGTGTCCTGCAAAGACCAAAGCTGTGCAGCAGAGGACAAAGCAGAGAGGGATTAGCATCCCCCTCCTCTCTGCTCATGCACACCCGCACTATGTAACACTCGACATAATCAAACACTCACCCAGTGTGACACACAACACAACCAAACACTCTGCCGGGGCTGCGCTAAAACAAACCCTGTGCTGTGAACCCCAGGGGCCGAGGAGAGTGGCGGAGGAGCTGAGGAGGCGGATGTGAGGGAGGCCAAGAACTCATGGTGTTTATGCTGAACAGCCAGAGAGTGGGAAACGCACGGAACACGATCCCCATGTTTTCCCTACCCCAGCTAATCCGACAAAACGACAGAGGGAGCAGATTCCCTTACAGAGAAAGCTGCCACTTAGATATTTATCCTCGCTAAGGCAAACATCTGGCCCCGGCGGGCTCTTTTCATAGGGCGATATGAGTGGGTGTGATACTCGGCTACATTTATTTGGGTGTGAAGTTTTAATTAAAAGTGAAAGCCATGCCCGCCAGCCAACCCCCCCCAAGCTTTGTCTATCAACTGAGTTTCATCTGAGTGTGGAGTGAAGGCAGAGAAGCAGAACTAGCTAAATAAAAGGTAGACAGATGGCAGAAAAAAAGCAGAAAATAGACCAACAAATGCAAAGGCGTGTAGGAGACGAGATGCAGACATGAGATAGCACCTTATCTGCTAAGGAGGTGCTCAGGGTGTGAAATGTACCTTCTTGCTGTTTGTTTTCAGTTGCGCTCAGATGGAACAGCCTGAATTACAGACAAAGTGCCTGTTGCCCCCACACACAGAGGAGGGCGTATTGCTTACACAAAAATCTGCTTACTCTCCAGAGTCTGGTTTTCCAGAAGCACCCTTGCATGCAAGTTCACCTCTGTCAACCGGCTTAGAGCACATTAAGGAGCCACGAACTAGAGGGCAACTCCTAACACCCATCCATCCTGTTTTGTGGTTTTCATGAATTTGCAAACTGTCTTTGGAAAGTTTTCTGCGATATATTAAAACCAAAGCCTGACACTGCTTCAGCTCTTGCATTGTGGTCACAGTCGGAGCAGCAGTTTACGAGTGAGACTGAGCCCGTGTTGTGTTTACCAAATCGCCTCCGGATACAAAGTGCTGGGGCCTCATTTATGAGCTGGCACATGGACCCCCTCATCACTTTTAACCAAAAAAAAAAGCTCATTCTATGCACACCTTGTTTATAGCAACACAGGTAATAAAGCTAAACCCCCCGCTCTATCAGTTGTAATTGCATTCAGGAGACAGAAAGTGTGTGAATGAGCTTCAGTGCCCCCACGTGATAAAGGCTCCAGACTACTTTTAATTAAAGTTCTGCTGACACAGAGCAGGGAACTTTACACTTTTGTCAAGTTACAAATGTAGATTGTTTCTAGATTGTTTTATAATTAGTCATCACACTTACTATTCACCCAGGGCCAGTGCTCTTACAGTGCTCAAAGGAATGGTTGTGGTCAAGTTGTGGTTTACAGAGTGTAGCTCACATAGAAGGTGACTTTTAAAATAAATTGTTCAACATTTAGGAAAATATGCTCATACACACTCTTGAAAACAAGTTTCAGCTCAACATGATACCTGTGTCTGGTCTGCATGGGAAATATTCAACCCAGTCTCACGGCATTTCGTGTTATAGTCACAAGATTAATTTTAATCTATTGATTCGTGTTCACCAACACGATTTTAAAAGCAATGTATTTCTATTGGTAGTATGTTTTGTGCCTGCACCACGTCTTTTTGGAAGACCAGAAGCTGAGTGGTTCATAAAACCTTTTCTTACTCAATATCTTACCCTAAGCCTAACCCTATCCCTTTTATTTTAAATTGTATAATGTCGGAGTTTTGTTGCTGTCCGCGAGGAAAATAAAGGGGTCTCAGAGCCTCAGAATACTGAAATCTGTATTTTTTGTCATCTTTTTTTCCTTTTAATTTGTTATTATTTGGTGCAGGCAGATTTCAGTATTCTGAGGCTCTGAGACCCCTTTATTTTCCTCGCGGACNACAAATTAAAAAAAAAATTATTTTTAATTTTTAATAAACAAGGTAAATATTATATAATTGGTGTCATTAAAATGTATAATCTACAATAAAATGTAGTTTAAAATTATGTTACGATGTCTAAAGTTACTGATAAGTCACATGTTTCCTTCCTGACCTTGCCCATGTATCATTAAGCGCCCAGACGAGAGTGCAGCAAGTGCACCAGAAGCCAACTGTTGCTATCTTTAAACTATGCCGCCAAAAAATAATTTCAGCCAATCAGCGTCGTCAAATCTGATGGTCACAGAGCGCCTACGTCAGCGCCCGGTGCAGTCTGTGAGTTGTTTGGACTCGTATCCAAGGAGACAAAACAGGATGCTGTTATACACTCTGGAAGCTATCATTAGCAGCTAATGAAAACTCAGTTTTTGACATAAAAATTGAATTATGGATTATCAATACACATTGGATTAACCTATGGATTAACCTTCAACCGCGTTTTTCTCATTTTTGATCAGAATAACAGCAAAAGATGAGCATATCTCCGTGTTTTGCTACCTAAAGCTACGTCGTGTGATGTCTGTATTTGCTTCCCCTGTCGCGAGTTCTGATCGCTCAGTGATGATACTTATATTTCTAGAATCTGTGGAATCTCAGCTTGTTAGCTAAGCTTGTTTGTGCATATCCGTTAAGTATATCGATTGATTTATGCCTAGAGTGCGTTAGCATTTTTTCGCTCAGGGCTCATTTAGACGCTTCTTGTGAGACTTGTGTTTTGTTTCGGTAAACATGGTTCATATCATCAGTTAGCTGAGTTTCTTCCTGTTAAATGAGTAGGACACATTCATAGTTTATTACATTTTAAGAAGCCCTGAGACAGTTTCGTGAGAAAAAAAACGGGGGAAAAAAGCCCCTTAACAGGTTAAATGGGAATTAAATCATTTAAAGTAATTTTTGAGTGTTCCCAAAACCCCGGTGTTCTGTAGTTTGTGTGGGCCTACTGTACTGTTGCACAGTTTATACTGTAGAAACTATGTCCAGGACAAGGTGTTTGGAAGTTTTGAAAGATTCATAGCTAACCACACTGAAGATTATGGAGGTATTGCTCTGTCTTCTCATATTTTTAAGCCTCAATTTGTCCTTCCCCCCCCCCTCTAACATCACCAGAAGTCATAATTTAAAGGGTCTTTTCCCAATGTTTTTTTCCGGGGGAGCATCCCCCCGGACCCCACTAGTATTGTTTGGTCACCACTTCCACAGCCCCACCTAAAATATTTTCCACCAGTCGCCACTGATCCTAATGTATTAGTTGATGTGTTTTTGTATAAATAATAATAACCTGCAGAAACTAATCTTGATAAATAAATGTAGTGGCGTAATTAGTACAATGTTTGCTTCCAAAGCAATGAAGTATGCATAAAACGAAAAAAATCATGTAAAGTACAAGTACCTCAAAATGTACTCAACTTGAGTAAATGTGCTTTCCACCGCTGGTGTAGCCTATCTTCATTTAATTCAGTAGAAGCCAGTATAAATCTTTGGACTTGAGAAAAGTATTTACTCAATGGTATTAAAGTAAGTAGACTGCTTTTTAATTGGGCTTCTAAGGCTTTTTATGGACCCAAAGAACGACGTTGCTGCACTCAGTGGTCCGAAACATTTTTACAGGGAGCTCTATACAAAAATGTGCCCAAACAGGTACTATGAGAGGGCAATGATAACTACACAGTGGAAAGTCCCGGCACTATAGCCACAATGAGAAGTGTTTCTGTGATGTACTGAAGTAGAGGACAGCCAGATCTTATGAAATATCTAGCGAAGTGCTGACAGCCTCTGAGCCATCTGTAATTTGGCAACAGGTGTAGAGGCTAAGATGGATCAGAGTAAAGGTCAGAGATGTGAAAAGTCAGTGGAAACGCAGCAGTTGATTAGAGACCGCTCCATCACGCTGACAGCTGCATTCAGATATAATAAACATAAAATGATGTTTCACTTTGGAACATTGTATTGCCTACAGAAAATAGAATCAAGAATGTGGACATGTATTTTTTACCCGCCTTTTCTAAGAGCTCTCTATTTAAAAATGGAAGCGTCTGATCATCTTCCCATGAGCTCTTTGTAAATGCAGCCATAAAGAAAGGTTGCTACGTGTCTTGACCCACAAGAAGAAGAAAAAAATGCAGATTTGGGACATTATGAGTTACATGCCTTGAGGCGTTCGCAGCATTTTGTCTTTTTGTTGTTATTTCTGAGTCTAAAGGCTGACTGAATCACAGTGACAGCCTGTTTTAGTGGCTGACTTGTTTTGGGAAATGGAGCCAAAACCAACTGAACACTGCTATACACCAAAATGAACTCACTCGCACAATTTGAGTGAACTTGTAATGAACTCCTGCCTCCTTAGTTTTATTAAACCTTGTTTCTTAACTCATACGAAGTACAATGCAGTATGATATAAATCTATTTTATACATTTGATGGATCCATCAGGGATTTTCCAAACTCATGAAATGTGTTTCAAGTATTGTTCATTCTTCTCTTGGTGCATCCTACGCAGTGAAACATGGTTCAGACGTGCATTAATCACCCAGCTTTCACTCCCTATTGAGGTAAAAGAAATCAATGACTGTACATGCTGCCATCTGACACAGAAGCTCCTGAGTTACTACAGTTTCCAGACTAAGCGGTTCAGAAAGAGTTCAAAAACACTTCCATAATGTAAAATAAACATGTTTAATATGATAAACTATACTCACGATACCAAAGGGCTTAACTTCACACTATCAATAAATAACATTTTTGACCAAAATTATTGAAGTCGCATTTGGTTTATCAAGTGTTTTCGATGAACAACTGCTGATAAAAATAGAATGTAAACTAAAATACTATAGAAGGAGGTGTGTCCTACTTTTCAAGTGTAATAAGGCAAGTAGTAATACCGTTCTGCATTGATTTGGACTTATTGAGTCAAATGACATGGACGATATTGAAAATAATAAAAAAATGTTAACAAACATTTCAGAATTTTCATTAAAATGGTCAAATAAAATAGAAAGTGAATACAAATAAAATAAAATACACTTCCTGTCTGTGAAACTGAGTAAGCTTGATGTGTAAATAAGCAACTGTTTGCTAACAAGTCACTATAAAGGTGATAATACTGTATGTCAGTGTGGAGTTCACAGCTTGTTTCACTGTGTGTGTGTGTGTGTGTGTGTGTGTGTGTGTTTAACTATTTTAAGCAGCAGCTGGGTGTGGTTTGACAAGATATCACACAGTTATTAGGTTTTAATACGCCTCCCTTATATCAGAACATCTGGCCTGACAGGCAGCAGCAGCAGCAGGTGCCCTCTCTCCATAACAAACACTGGCCATGCGCAGACCAAACTTTGAACCCTGTGCAAACTGACAGCAGCAGTGTATGACCGGGACATCAACACAGTGTGTGTGCGTGTGTGTGTGTGTGTGTGTGTGTGTGTGTGTGTGTGTGTGTGTGTGTGTGTGTGTGTGTGTGTGTGTGTGTGTGTGTGTGTGAGAATAACAGCAGAGCGGAGCAGCCCACCCTTCAAATATTTACCCTGGGTCCAAGTCAGTGCAGAGGGCATCTGACACTCATCTCACTCTCATTCCAGCAGACATGATGCCCAGCACGACAACGGAGTCACATTAGAGGACTGGGAAAGCATTGCGGGGGTTTGAAAACACTTATTGATTTTAATGACACACAATGTTTCAATAATTCCCCAAGAATATAATCTCTCTCTCTTTTTTGTCATGTACGTTGTGTTTTCTTTCTTATCTCTTTATACAATTAATTTTTCACTTATTTGTGTGCGTTTGACCTCAGTGACTGAACATCTTGTTTTCTGTGATCTCCAGTGGTTTTACTTTTTATTACCTCGCTGCAGTGATGTCACAGTGTGCTGCCAGGTGTGTCAGCACACTGTGACATCATGTGGTTAAAGGTGCAATAAAGCAGTTCATACACTGCTCTGTTCAAGTTCTGTGAATTATCTAGGGTAACCGGGTCATGATTTATAGAAACAGACATTGTTTCTGAGTTTTTCAACCCAAGCCGACTGCAATCTAGTTCCATTATATTCGAGGGAAGGCAGACAACTACACAGTTTATGTTTTGAACACCCTGAAGTTCACACTAACACAAGCTAGCACTACAGGTAAGAGGAGAACGTGCATTGTTGTTTTTGAAGGGAACTGTTTCCTTAACAAAATGTAATGGGGAAATGTAACAGACACAGGTTCAGGGCATTAGGATGTCAAATAATTGTTTGATGAGCTTATAATATCAGACACATTAAAGCTGTTTTGGAGGCCCGATATGCGTACTTTTAATAGCATTTAGATGCCTTTAAATATAAAATCTCTATAAATATCTCTCCACAAGGTTCACATGTCTCCATCTTGAGATGAAGCTATACTAAGACCTACTTGCTGCATTATTGACATCTGTCCCATCGGTGACTTCACATTAAAATGACACAACGAGTCAAGCTCTTATGCTGGAGTCTGTGTTGCAGTGAAGGGAGTTTGGAGCTGTAAGCGTGAACTCGATTTGTGTCATATGAGCTCAGTTAGTAGTCTATCACGCTGGCAGCTGCAGGAACGCAAAGAGAAATTGAGGACAAGGGGGAAAGATACAAACAATCTTGACAGTCTGCTAGAACAGAGAGAAGAGAGGCACGTAATCATTCACAGAGCATAAAGGTAACTTGAAAATTGGGTGCCAAAATCAACTTATATGACCGCAGCGATGACATGCCCTCAATTTCTCTCTGCTTTAAGTGCAAGTACAAATGATTATTAATGCATTATTCACAAAACAGAGCCTTCTCCCCGAATTTTCTCCACTCAAGCGCGTCCTCTCCCTTTGATGATATAACCAAAGTGAGAGGGGAGGAAAGCGAGAGAGTGCATAAAATGGAGGAGTTCAGAGGATGGCTTTTCTCCTGGGATGACAGAGCTCTCACCCCAAAGGGGATCCTGCTCTCCTCTGAAAGAGTTTGAATCTTCCTGCAGACCAAACAGCAGCATTTACACATCAGTCAACAATCCACTTTGGCATGACTGCAACCAGACACATCAGTGCCAAGCATGGACCCGCTTACTCTGACTGGCTTTCCATCAAACAGGTACATGTAGGGTATCCCTTCACATGTCGCTTCCTTCTTTATCAATAATATAGTCATTTAAGATTTACATGAAGGCAGAAATGTGATTTTTTTTAAAGGCAATCTGAAAAACGACCGGGGAGAAGAACCTCAGAATTCAGCAGGGATTTCTTTGAACTCACGGATCCAGATATGGCAGCAGCAACAATTGGATGAACGCGCTGCAGCGAAGATGAAAGGCAGTCAAACTTGTAGACGTAATAAGTGGGCCGAGGCCTTTCATGATTCATACTGAGGCTTCATCCTACCGTTCAGTCAGGCTCTGATCCCAAATGTTGAATAGGCTTATATCTCTGGATTCTTTGTGGAGCGATAGAAAGCCAATTAACCGCCTCCTCACTGTTTTAAATGTGTGCACATGGGATTTCAGAAAGGAAATTGCCAAAGTTATGATGATGTTCTTTCACAACACATGCAGCTGCAATTAATTCAGATCACTCTTTAATCTTGTTTACATTGTATGCAAATAGAAAGTGTGTCTCGTTAATTTTGCCTCGATTTCATGCCCACCTGTCCTCTGATAACCTCTTTCCTGCCATTTTCGCTGCCTGACCTGCTCCTCCCACCAGCTTTACCGCTTCCCATTTCCTCGATTACCTCAGTCATAAATACCGGCCCACTTCCTAGTTCCTTGCCATGATTTTCTTTTTGTTTCATGCAAAGCTCTCCAGCATTCCCAAATTCACTTACTTCTCTTTTCCTGGCTCATCGTAGTTTGTTAATTTTTGATTCGTGGCCTTGGCCTTCTCTGGCTCTTTGTTTGCCTTACTGGTTTATGTCCTCTACTTGTGTTTACAAATTGAAGATTTTGGACTCATTAGGACTTCGTAACACACTGAAACTTTCTTCTATTAGCATGTCTTACAAAGCTTCGCTGCATGACTTGTGTTTGCTGTGTGATAGCACTACTAACTGTTTTTGATCCACATCTCCATTATTATTATGATTTTGCTTATTGGCACTCTGCATGACAAAACTGTTAACACTTTTTTCCATTATCTCCAAGAACTTCATTTTGATTGTGCTATTTTACTTATCCTTTGCTTATTTGCATGTGTCAAAAATGGCAATACTTGGTATTTAATGCGAAGTCACCGATGGTATCGTTTGGCTGAGTTTTGTCGCTTTGCATTGGATATTGAGCATGGGGCTGCTGTTGAACATTAGCCTTCTGTTTAACAATTTAGAGAAATGTTGAATACTATGCGTTGTCCTTTATGAATTAATGAAGGGACTCGTTAATTAAATGATTTGCTGATACAAGTTGTGTTTTCGTCTGTTCTGTGCCAGGCACTGTTGCATAAACTAACGCTTTGACATTTTGTTTAGTAGGCTTTTTTATTTTCATTCCAGGAGGAGGAGAAGATTGTTGTAAATCAAATATCCGAATCCCTCTGCGTAAAAAAGTTAAAATCTAATAATAGAAGGGAATTTATGTGGAAATATTCCTGTTTAACTAAACAAGATTCTGTTTTCCCCCATTTCTTTTTTCAGTTTGCAGGATTAAGAATATCACACTTATCATGGATCATATAGTTTTTTATTACATCTATTATTTCTCTCGTTTCTCTCCAAATCAGATCGGTCTAAAGTTGCACCATGGCCATGCTGCTGATTCGGCTCATGTTTCTCTGGAGTGTGCATATGCCTAGAGAGAGGGATGTCAGCAATAAATAGATTAAAGTGTGTAATGGCCCAATAACCACTCCCGCACTGCTCCACCATGCCCGGGTGATTCATTAAAAAAAAGAATGCAGCTGTTGAGTCTGACTCAAATTCAGATTTTTGGATTGAGCAAGAAACTTGAGGTAACTATGCCTGTGTGTTTGTATACAGAATATGCAAAAGAAGAACGAAAGACAACACGTATATGGAAATACGTCTTCAAGGGTAGGCATGAATGTAAGTACAACCCTTTGTGTGTGTGTGTGCCAAGGTGTGCATGTGTCTTAATAGGAAGCAGTCACAGGGCTGCTGACGGCTCCATAAAGGAGTCTTTGAATGGCTTTGCTCTGGTAAATTCATAGCAGATGTGAGAGGAAAGAATATCCACCCAGGTTGAGTGGCCCTTCACTGGGAAGGCGACAGGAGTCCAATCCAGGGTAGGCAGACAGGAGCCAGGACACACACACACACACACACACACACACACACACACACACACACACACACACACACACACACACACACACACACACACACACACACACACACACACACAACCCAATCAGCCAGGAGGGAACTCTGCACTGCACTTAACAGGAGACAGGAGTTTTTCTTTGAGCCACTCTGGCTTTTGAATTTAAAAATAATTCTCCCTTTATTTACTGGAAGAACAACTTCCCTGTGTTGGTCTGGGGGCAGGTTTTCCATTTAAGTGTGCAAGTTCAGGCCAGGTGTGGGCTCCAGCGATGGCCGTTCCACAGTGGATCATGCCTCCTGGTTCCCTCTGGACTCACGGAGTCTGGAGCGCTCTGTGGCCAGGCTGTTTGCCACCTTTCCTGGCCCTGACTGACGCCAGAGGAGGGGTGTGGGGGGGGGGGAGACTGGCGCCTCACTGCCAATTAACATCCTCTCACACTGAGAGCATGGCCAGGTAACACATGATAGGCCACAGTCGTTCGAGCAAAGAGCCTGGCAGACATTCAGGTGAGGTGAGACTTATTTAGTTATCCCTGCACTGGACATCTGTCTGCGATATTACCTGAGGCAAGGGTGAAAGTCGAAGGAAGTGTTATCTTAGCACAAAGACAAGAAATGAGGTAGATAGCTAGCTCAGCTCTGTCCAAAGGGCCCACCAACATCTGTAAAGCTCAATGACTCAACACACAGTCAATTTGTGTTATCAATAAGTGAAAATGTTGACAGGACTACAGGGCATATACAGGACTGTCTCAGAAAATTAGAATATTGTGATAAAGTTCTTTATTTTCTGTAATGCAATTAAAAAAAACAAAAATGTCATACATTCTGGATTCATTACAAATCAACTGAAATATTGCAAGCCTTTTATTATTTTAATATTGCTGATTATGGCATACAGCTTAAGAAAACTCAAATATCCTATCTCTAAATATTAGAATATCATGAAAAAGTATACTAGTAGGGTGTTCAACGAATCACTTGAATCGTCTAATTAACTCGAAACACCTGCAAGGGTTTCCTGAGCCTTGAAAAACACTCAGCTTGGTTCTGTAAACTAAATCACAAGTATGGGGAAGACTGCTGATCTGACTGCTGTCCAGAGGACCGTCATTGACACCCTCCATCAGGAGGGTAAGACACAAAAAGAAATTTCTCAAAGAGCAAGCTGTTCACAGAGTGCAGTTTCAAAGCACATCCACAAAAAGTCTGTTGGAAGGGGGAAATGTGGCAGGAAACGCTGCACAACCAAGAGAGATGACCGCAGCCTTAACAGCATTGTGAAGAAGAGTCGCTTCCAGAATT
>NW_011342006.1:107882-114191 GCF_000735185.1 Notothenia coriiceps
GGGGGGGGGGGGCGCGGCGCAACTATGGGCAGGCCGCCACTGATTAGGATGCACTATTTTTGATGTATGGTACCTGGAAGCACAACAGGTTTTTAAAAGTATCTCCAAAGTTGCCAGCAGTCAATTAAAATTGTGCCGTTGTTCAGAAAGAGTACTTTTTGTATTTTAAGTAAATGTTACTACTAATACTTTTGTACTTTTACGTAAGTTTAATATTTTCAATGCAGTTCTACTTGTAACAGTATCCCTACACTGTATTAATACTTCTATTTAAGGATAAGATGTAAGTATTCTTCTTCCACTACTGCTTACAGTACAAAAAATACAATAAAAAATGAATTACAGAGCCAGAGTTGATTTTAAGGCCATACTACTCAACTCTAATAAACCTCACCTTTTCCACAAAAAGTCATGAAACAGTTTGTTAGTCATCCTCTGCTGTGAATAAGGAACCCTTTATCCTCTTTAATGTCACTTTGAGTCCACACCGCCTGTTTGAAGATGCAAATGTTTCTGAGAAAAGAGATCACACCAGAGAGTTAGACAATGTTTGATTTTTTATTAAAAAGTAAAATTAGACGTTGGTCGGTGGTCACGGCTAACCCGCTTTCCTCCCTAGTCGTATATCACAAGGTTTTACAGATGGCAGTGATGTGTGTGTCATCAGCTCAACACAAATACAACGGGGAGAACTAAAGTCTTCGTCCATAGCCTTTATTGAAAATTCTTTACATGTCAATCCTTTGAACCTGCCCAAACCCAGCTTTAAAGACTATAAATATATATATATAAAAAGGAAGTGTAAAAGACCCTTTTGCAGTTCCTCCAAGAACAAAGAAAGCATTTACAGTCAGGTCTCCACTTGAGAGGGGCAGTTTGTCTGTTGAAATGACACAATAACAGTGATGTTTACAATTGTTAATGAAAAAACAAATCCAAATTGAAAAAAACAAAAAGGGCTGGGGAACCATCAGTGGCCAAATGAAATCAGTAAAACACAGGAGAACAGCACGGTACCGAGAGAAGAGGGCAAGCCATCCCTGCCGTATCAGTACACATATGAATACGTATACACTGCTGGTGTCCTCGTCCCTAACTATAGAAACCTCTGCACATCAAAGTGTTTTCCTTAAGAGGTTATTACTGAATGAGTTGTAGAGCCAAATACACCAGCAGTATAAAGTCCCCCCTGTCCTTTGATGACCAGTGCACACACAGAGAAGTGAGTATCAGCAGTGGGCCAACAGCACTGTCACTGAAATACAAAGTATCAGATTATTCAGAGAGCAGGAGTGGAGCACCACCTGGTGGCTGAGCCAGGACATGCAGGGAAACTTTCATTCGCCTCTTTGAATTCCCTAAATTCATTCAAATGAGCGACTTGTGTTTGTGGCAAAATGAACAAGTGACCATTTCTGCTGAGACAATGAAAAATAAAACTGCCGTTCTCTGCATTGACTAGGAGAGCTGTGATTTAACCTTGTTTTTTATTGAATGCATTTAATAAGTTGTCATTTACAATACCAAATAAAATGTGCAAAAAATATCAAATATTAAAAAATGCCCATTTCCTTAACAAACGTCACAATTGTCGTTTTTAAACACTGTTTACAAATGTTTATGCACATAATTTTTTAATAAAGTCTGGTCCTGCAGCTGCTGGCATAATAGGTGCACTTTACACGGGAGGAGTGCAAACTGACGGAGCATTGAGGTACCGGTTCTTTTAAAGTGGCAGGGCACTACAGAGGAAAGGCTGGGCAGCTCTACGCCACAACAAAAGTCAGATCCCTGTTTTTAAAAATATCTTGGCAACAAGAGATTTCAACGTTTAGCTCTTACGTGATGCGACCGCACGTGACCTGCAGTTTCGACCCAGCTTTTTACAATAAACTTTAAACCTGGACTGGGAAAAAAAAAATTCTAAAACTAGTATAAAAAAAAAACTACCATGTTTATCTCTAGACTGGCATTTGACCGAAGATAACCTTGGTGTCGAGATGCTTAGTAGTAAGAGCGATTTACAGGTGACAGGACAAATGCATTTCAGAACACATTTAGACATCAGCGCTGTTTTGAAACAAGAAGGATTTCCGCTACAGGGACTCCATCTATTACACGGACAACATTTAGGTCAAATTACACTTGTGTGTGAGGTTTCAACTTGGAAATGAAATTTAAATCAAAAAGAGTCTTAAGAGCTACGAGGACCCATCCATTATCTCAAGTGTCTCCTTTTTATCAGTTGGAAATAAACAAAAGATCTCCAATATTAAACATGTTACAAATATAAATCGGGTTTCTTTTGTTTTTCAAAATATGAACAAATTCAATAACACAAAAAAGTCCTTCTGAGGTTTAAGTCCCGCTGGCTGTGAGGAAGAGGAGGAGGAAGAGGAGGTGGGCTCTTGATCATTTTTAGAAGAGCGGGACAGAATCTTGAAAGCAAAGCGAGACAGTGGGAAATAAAAAGCCTGGACTTCAGGAGCGTTTCTGTCTCTTGGAATGTCGCTGCCGGCTGGACGGCTCCTCGTCGCTGCTCGCCCCCGCCGCGTCGCCCCGGCCCCCCCGCTGACGATTTCTCCGTGTGTCCCGCTCGCCATCGCTATCCTGCTCCCTGTAATCCTTCTTCCTCGAGGAGCTGGAGGTCCGCTTGCTCCTCCTCCTGCCATCATCATCATCGTCGTCCCCCTCGCTCTCGCTCTCCACCCGCCGTCCCCGAACACTTTTGCTTTTCTTCGTGTTCGATTTGCCATTCTGCATCTTCTTCTTCGGTTGTTGTTTCTCCTCCTCTTCTTCCTCCTCCTCTTCCTCCTCTTCGTCCTCAGAGGTTGCAGGAGCCCGGCTGACGCGTTTGCGTGAGCGGCGGCGGAGGTAGCTGAGGCCGGGCAGCAGCCGCTGGAGCAGCTCGGTGAACGACTGCTCCGTCTTCACCATGGCGGAGAGCACGCTGCTGCCCTGCTGGTTGTACTCCTCGGCGTTGGAGAACACCAGCTTCAGGTCTTCCATGAACTCCTGGGCGTTCCGATACAAACTCTGGCTGAACTTCCCCAGCATGGTCTGGAAGTCCATGGGCTGGGTGATGATGTCCAGGTAGTCCTCCGCCTCCTCTGGGGACACCGGCTCCCTGTGAGAGGAGAAGAGTGCCGTTAAGAATACATAATATTGAATGATCTCTAAAGTCGTTCATAGGCTTTGTTATTTAACAACAACAAACTCAGAGTGTAAAGCATGAGTTCATTATGATTTATTCATGGGTTGAAAGAAACAACCTGCAACATTTGCCCTCTCATCAGGGATCTGGTAATATTGGTTCAGACTAAAGCTGTGCGATTATGGCAAAAATCATAATCACGATTGTTTGTCAATAATTGATATCACGATTATTAAAAACGATTATCCATTTACCTTGAAAACATCCATTAATTGAACAGTATGATTTTAACAGTTGATTACCCTGGACTTTAAGTATAATTAAACTAAAAAACCAATACAACATTTGCTTTTCTTTTTAAATAAAAATAATCGTTTTATTTCGATTACGTTGTTTTCTTAATTGTTGCAAGCCAAAGACTTTTTCAAAAACTTGGGTTTCTACTAACACAATAAATCGTATTATAAAATAAAATAGCTAAACATCAGGGTTCATACACTTTTTCACCAATGATGGTCGATGACCTTAACCTAGTTTTCCATGACCAAAAAATTATCCTTTCTCAGCGGTACCACTGAAAATGGTTTATTTTAACAAGGAACAGGGAAATAAGGTCTGACACACATTGTGCCTATCTAAAACAAATAGTAGGCTTACTAAGCACTTTGAATTGCCTTGTGTTGAAAAGTGCTATATAAATAAACTTGCCTTACTAGCTTCTACACGCAAAAGCAACTAAAATCTCTCACCAGCAAAAAAGTTAAATGCCATTTTACGTTTCATTACTATACGATACAGTATTTATTATCGTTATAGTATTACTATTTCGGCGATTAGATCAAATATAAATTATATTTGATGCAACTTCAGTTACATTTCCATGACTTTTCTATCACTTCTCCAGGGCCTGGAATTAGCATTTTGAAAATCCATGACTTTTCCAGGTTTTTAATGACCGTAAAAACCCTGAATGACATCATTATACATGTTGAATGTACTGGGGATGGGGTGTCATGATGTTAACAAATGTTGTCTCCCCAAAAGAACATTTTGGGTTTCTACTAAACACAAGAAATCGTATTATAAAATAAAATATCTAAACATGCCTCCTGGCCGTAAAGACTTTCCGTGCTGCTTCAGAACTTATTATGAATAACCTGACCTTCCATCCAAACATAAAGAGAGGGTGTTTTGCTCACCTGAACGGCCAGCTGTAGCGGAATTTCATGAGTTTCTTGAGGATTTCCTCGCACCTCTCCAGCTCCAGCGCCTGCTTGCGCACTCCTGTCTGGGAACTCTGTCGCACCTGCACACACACACACAGCAATTAGAACAAACCGATTAACTCATCCCATTACATGTGTACTCTTTAATTCTTCTAGTGGTTTCTTACCAGTTCATCGATGTCTGCGGGGCTGGTTGGGCCCGACTTTGATTTGCTGGTCGGAGTACTTGAAGACGACTGCTTCTTGGGTTTGCTTTTGGAACTTTTCGGCCGAGACGAAGACTGCTTATTTTTCTTCCTTGGTCTCACTGTAAGGAATAAAGGAGGTAATCAGTAAACCAGAGAGGCAAGAGTTATGGTTATTTCTTCAAGCACTAAAACGGGCAGCAGGGGAAAAGATCATCTTAGAAAAAAATCTGACCACTTCCCTGTTTGTAACCAAAATGAACAGTTAATTAGTCATAACAAACATCTTGCAAATAGGGACGTATTGTAATACGGATTTTTGTTTGAAACTGATGCTCAAATAACAACAACAGCTTGTAATCAAACATATCCCAGTGTGCACTGCTTTGGACTATCTCAAATATTCCGCTGCTTTGCGACCCTCTCTTGAACCATTCTTCATCGATGCATATAACTTCCTAATCTTTATTCTTGACATGCAGGCTGGACCTGAAAGAGAGGATCATCCTGCCACATACTGAGAGTGAAGCCAGAGTGACACGTGGCTTCAAAGCAGATCCAGACCTGAGCTGAGCTACATGACGACCCCCGGACAATAGAGACTAAAACCCCCCGTCAGCATTCATCTCATTCCCAACCTGCTGAAACTAGGACATCCCACATTTTCCAAAACCACATTTAATCTATAATATTTCATTTTGGACAACTCCATGTATTTATTCCATTAAGAGGACAAATTACAGTTGTGGAAGCTTCCTTTAAAAAAGTAACCCCAGGCACACTGTAGGGTTTGTTCGAAATCAAAATGCATTTGTTTAATACATGGCAATGCTCATTTAAATACATTCCCCTTTAAAACTACTTAGACTTGAAAGTAGACCCTATGTTCAAGACAATATTCTACCGATGTTTCTAATACAAAATATGATGCATTGATGAGCGGGTGCATGGACGTCAGAAGAGACTGGAACTGTGTCCACTTATCCCGATAGTGAGGTCATCCCTCAACAAGCCAAGAGCATCTTCATTTTCTCTCGCTGGTACTCACAGCTGTGGCCCATGGCTTTGTAGTCATTATCTTCCTCATCGTCTTCTTCTTCCTCAGACTCCTCCTCTTCTGACTCCTCCTCATCCTCCTCTTCATCAGTGTCTTGGTTGTAGTTCCTGCAATGGAGAGGTTGCTGATCATCAAACATCTCAACATGAGTTACAAAGAAATGGCTAAAAGTTTACTACGTCAATCTTGATAACAGTAATAAGCCATAAACGTTGTGTATAACAGTGCATAGGTGGTTCTTCAATTCAATTTGGCTTCGTCAGTATAGGAGCAACATTAAGTACGGCTCCGTCAGCTCCTAGTAGGCCGCCATTGTTGATGATATGTACAATATATACGTAGCGGCTTAAACGGTGACGTCATGACGTAGCTCCTACAGGGATCTGGTCAGTGGAAAAGCAAACTGGTTCAAAGTTGCCAATCAATTGCGAACCGTTCTAGCACCAGCACGGAGCTAGAACGGTTCTTATTTCCTTTCTAGCTCCGTGTCTGTAGAGCTTTTGGTAGATTTAGACAAATGATCATATAACGGGTTCCAGTGGCGGTTGTAGAACATTTTACATGGGGTGGCAAGAGGTCATGGCGGACAGTACGTGGTATTTTATACTGTATATTAGGGATGCCAGAAACTGACCATGATCAAATTAGAAAATCGGACAGCCCTGGCAAATATTAATCGATTATTCG
>NW_011342006.1:114197-117364 GCF_000735185.1 Notothenia coriiceps
AAAAGCAGAACCGGAAAATCCTGTTAAAATCCAAAACCGATAACCCACAACCCTATGTTGTGATGCAGTAAATCTTACACAGCTACCACTTACGTTAGCCGGGTGTCGTAAAAACCGTGGGAAAATGTACAAAATAACTGATTAGGTGCATATGAAGGGAAGATTTCTACTAACGTGGCCTTTCCAATGATGTAGATTTAAGGGTCCCATTCTGGACCAAGGTGGAAAAGATCTTTTCGGAAAAATGTATTCGGACAAGTAAATTGCCAAACTCACTTGTCCATGGACAAGTACTCTCTAAAAACTTTTTCTCACACTGAATACCGCATCAGTTGTGCCACTTATGTGACAGACAAGAAGAGTATGTGACAGACAAGAATAGTCAATTCTAATGTCTAACACTTAATGTGGAGAAAGAGATGTGCTGTATGGGTTGATTGTGCGTTGATCTGTTGGTAATGCCTCGGGGTTCCGGTGGGCATGTAAACAAATGCATAATGCTGCGCTATACTTTGTGGCCTCACCCAGTTGCATAGCGACGCTTATTGTTTAGGTGTCTTTTAATAAGCAGGTAGTCATATCATTAGCTAAAACTAGCTAGATCTGATCGATATGGACATAAACGCGAGTGAAGTCTAATCTGACGGGAGAGCGAGATCAGCTGCTGCTGACGAGTCGACACGCAGCTCTCCATGATCACATGCAGCGGTGAGCGGAACAAAAACACACACTTCAGGTTAGAATATCACACGTAGCTATTTTAATTAACTCTCAAACTACCTAAACTAGTTATAGATATGTTTAGTTTTACTGTCGGGTCACTCATTACTGATCCGCGAGCTGCATGATACTGACGGGCTGTCAGGAGAGGGAGAGAGCGCTCCGTTTATTATTCCCGTGTTATTATAAGTTACTGTTCACTTTTGAATGATGTAGTTAATCTACTATTATTAGTTTGTTTAAAATCTAATCATATAAATTAGTTTGAAAGCTCAATAAATAAGAAAGAAGACCTTTGACCGGCACTTTTCTCATTTTGTGCAGAAGATTTAAACTTTAACGGACATTTTGACCGGCAAAAAGATATTCTAACGGGAACTCTGATTAAGCTCCATGTTTACATCATCACTTATTATTATAAATAATATATTCAATTTCTGCCAAAAGATACAACAAAAAAGGCTTATTTCAAAAGAAAGGCTTTTCTTTATAGCAGTAAGTAGAAAGCAAAAGCTTGGAAAAGCACCGGTTGGATCACTCCAGTACATCCCTAAACGCTGATAAAACAAGCTAATGCGTTAGCGGAGCATTGGGACTGGATGTTTGTTAAAGTAGTTATCTCTTATAATGAGTCCATGCACCTGTTTTGTATCTTGGCCTTCAGTCCGCTCTCTCGAACACCCTGAGGATGAAGACTTTCCACCAGTTCCTCCAACTCGGCTGGGTTTTCACACACAAACCTGAATGCAGAGGTGGAGAAGAATTGAAGGAACGGTTGTGTAAAAAAGGAACAGATTTAAATAATTAAATGAAGGAGAAAAGGATCGGCAAAGACCAAGCTCTTACCAGAGGTTCTGCCCCTGGTTGGGAATAGTAGTTTCTATACAGACGTCTGCTGTTGCCCCCTGCTGGGCTCCCTCACTAATAGCACCATCGATGCTGCCATCATCCTTTTCAGCTCCTACAACATAAACAGTCATTCATCGTTAAAGATTTTAAAAAAGAAAAAAAGAGGAGTTGCAGAGGAATATTTGACCAATACCAATATTTTAGTAAGTATTCATTTATTTCTCAAACATGTTGACACTGTACCCTGTGAATCTTGATTGGAAGCCGTCTCTCCGTCCTCCTCCTCTTCTACCTCCGCAGCTTCTGCGGGCTCAGCAGCTTCAGCCGCTTTGTCCTCGGGTGGGGGGGTGAAGCTGTAGTCGATGCTTTCGTGCACCCAGCCCTTCTCAATGTACAGACCAGGAACAACGTCAGAGAAAAGCCAGTACCTGAACAAAGACAGAAAGCAACCATGGTTAAAGTATACTTAGGTTATTTAAAATGGACAACTGGATTACTGCAACAGCACACTTTTTTGGATCACCTGCATTCATACTAAAACTCAGCTGCCCGCTTGCTCACCTCCACCCGACGCTCCGACCACCCCTATCCTCCATGACCTCCACTGGCTCCCCATCAAACACAGCATTGACTTTAAAATATTACTTTTCACTTTCAAAGCCCTCAACAACCTTGCCCCCCCCCCCCTACCTCTGTGACCTCATCCAACGACACACCCCCACCCGTCGCCTCAGGTCTGCTGAAGCTAACCTACTGCAGCCCATCAGGATGAAGCTCCGGACCTGGGGTGATAGGGCCTTCGCTGCAGCCCCCCCCTGGAACCCCCTCCCCAGCCACGTCAGATCCGCCAACACTCTCACATCATTCAAACAATCCCTCAAAACTCACCTTTTCCCTCTTGCCTTCAACTCCTAATCCACTAAACCCTTGCCCTTATTCCACATAGCTTAGCACTTTCTACTTTTGTTGTTATTTTGTTTTACTTGCTTCTAAGCGCTTTGAGCACCTAAAGTGCTTTGTTAATGTATTATTATTATTATTATTATTATTATTATTATAACTAGAAACCCATCATCCAAACACTCCTCTTCCCACACAGAACATGCCAACATCACATTTGTTCAATCTGCGTCCGAGTTAGACTAGTTTTAGGAGCAGTTGGGTTGAACCCCCCCCAGCTACAGTTGACACCATTAAACAGATGTTGAGTCACATTCGATCGCAGCACATTATTTGTCGTGATTCACACCATGCGCTACCAGATATTGCCCTTTTCTTAACATCAACCTCTTCCTCCACTAAACACAACTCCCTATCTCACCAATAAACACCTCCATCGTCCTCCTGAGAGGCAGCCAAGGTCATGGTCACATGCACACACACACACACGCTCATAAATGCACACACACTCTTCCCCAGACTGGTAGAAACAGAAGGCTACTTGAGACTAAAACCTTTGGGAGGAATTCAATTGCTTTCAGACTGAGTGCTGTAGCAGCAGATGGTGTGTGTGTGTGTGTGTGTGTGTGTGTGTGTGTGTGTGTGTGTGTGTGTGTGTGTGTGTGTGTGTGTGTGTGTGTGTGTGTGTGTGTGTGTGT
>NW_011342006.1:117402-137042 GCF_000735185.1 Notothenia coriiceps
ACCCAGAGGGGCTCCTGCGCATCACCAGTTTGGCTTTGGTGATACCGTCCTGGAAGGCCCGTTCTACAGCAGCCCGCTGTTTGCGCATCCGCTCCTCTTCAGCCTCCTTCTCCATGCGCTCTACGGGAAAATAAAAAAAAGTAGCAAACCAAATTTAGGTTTTAAGGTTGACAAATTCCTAAAATGTAATCATAATAATAAACTGGCTTTGCTTTATATGACATATTAGATTTCAGAGGTGGAGAACAATGGCACTTTTGCTGTTNTACTTAAAAAACAAAGTGTTATAGTTTACAGAAGGTCTACCTACCTATAGGCTACCTGAATCTCGGAAATGTACTATATTCCTAAATATGCTATTGCTACACTTTATGGCAAAAATTGCACTTTTCTGTTGGTCTTGGTTAAGAACCTCCTTGAAAAAAATAAACAATGTTTTGTTGCTTAAGCTTATGTATTCAGTCATTATTCAATGGTATACTAAAATCCATGTGAAAAAAATTGCTTCTCACTGTTCTCAGGTCAAATATTTATATGCGATTAAAAATGCGATTAATTGCGATTAATTAATTACAAAGCCTGTAATTAATTAGATAAATTTTTTTAATCGAGTCCCGGCCCTAATAATAATAAACTGGCTTTGCTTTATATGACATATTAGATTTCAGAGGTGGAGAACAATGGCACTTTTGCTGTTAAGCATGACTAACCTACATTATAATGTGCTCTCTGCTTTAGATGTACCTTTGTTCTGTCTCTCCATCTCCTCCTTGTCCTTCTTGGCCTGCACGGACATCAGCCGCCGGCTCTTCAGTGAGCTGATCATGTCCTCGGGCTCCGGGTTTGGCTCCACCTTTACTTCTTTTTTGGTGTCCTTCTTAACACTCCCCTCTTTCTTTTTCTCACCTTTGAAAAAAAAAAAAATGCATTTAATTAAAAAAATTTTTTTATCAATTTAGCATTAAAATGTTGGTGTAATAAATAAAACACTTAAAATTGATATCGCTCTAATATTTTAAACTCTCCCATGTAGACAATGGATTATCAAAACATACTCATGATAAATGTATAACTTAAATGTAGATATTTTTCAGTTCAAATTAGTGGGGTGAGAAGCAAGAATCACGATATGAAATCACTCTATATTCAGTCCGGCATTAAAAACTGCAGGTAGAGCTCTCTGTGATCCTGCCTACCTTTGCCCTCCATCTCCTTTCGCATCTGCTTCTCCGCCCTTTTGCGGTCGTTAGCCTCCTTCAGCATGGCCAGGCGCTCCTTCCACACCTCAGCTGATCGTTGCTGCATTGCATCGACATGGTCTTCGACCGAGTACGTCATGAGTATGCGATGGCACAAAGCCACCAGCAGGCTGACCTTCTCGTCGGAGCTCAGCTCAAACACCTCGATTGTCTCGAGCTTCTCCAAGAACTCGCTGGTGACCACGTCATCAAAGCCCCCCAAAGCCCCAGAGTCCACAGAGCCCTGGTGGCTCCCTTCGCCCTGGGCGTCACATGGTCGCAGGCACAACCGCGCCAACTCAGACACCGAGTGCATGGTGAGGGGGATCTCAGATAAGGGCATGTCGAGCTCGCTGTAGCCCTCTGCCAGCTCGTCCTGCAGCAGCGTCTGGAGCAGCACCACCAGCACTCTGTTCAGGTACAGGAAGCCTGAGCGTTCCCCGGCCAGTGCTTCCATCAGAGCCACTGCTGTGATGGGATACTGGTCTTCTGGCATCAGTAGCCCAGCATAGCACTGGAGGAAGTCCACAACCATAGCCACACTTCCGAACAGGGTGTTGGGCAATCCTTCAGGCATGTCAACAAGCTTGAACGTCGGCAGTGTCTTGCCACCTTCGATCTCCTGATCCTCGTATCTGCGGGATTGTTCCCGTCGGACCAACATCTCCTTCCCTCTTCTCTCCTTGGCCTTTTCTCGCAATTTCTCTTTGACTTCCTCTCGCTTTTTCTTCATCTCTTCATTCTTTTCCTCTTCACTCATGGCTGCCCATCGCTTCTTTTGCTCCAGCAGCACCCAGCGTTTCTGCACCAGCTCCCTGAGCTCCTCTGGCAGCCGGCTCTGATCGTCTGGGGACAAGGTTTTTGCGGCTTTGGAGAGGAGGGAGGAAAGGGAGGTCTTTTTGTCCTCCTTGCCTTTGTGCTCCTTATAGTAACGAAGGAGGTGGAGAGCCATCGGGTGCAGGGGCTTCCCCAGTTTCGCGGTACCCATGCCACTACTACGGGCTCTCTTCTTGGGGCTCCCAGCTGGAGTGCTCTTAGCTAGATGCAGCAGAGTCATCTGCTTCATCTTTGGGGTTTTAGGACCAGCTTTGCCGTCCTTCTTAAAAGCTTTGAGGACACCGCTCTTTCCCGTTTTCTTTGCTTCTTTCTTGTCCCCAGACTTTCTGCCTGATTTTGGAGTTGAGGGAGCCGAGCCTTTGCCTTCTCCTTTCTTTGGGGATCCCGAATTCTTCACCTTGAGTGGTGAGCCATTCATTTGTATTTTCTGCAATACAGACAACATGAGCACTTTAAGTAAAGTTCAAAAGGCTACCACATCAGCATCAAGTAGCAACATATCCGAGACATGATATTGTGTTTACAAGCCAGCTAACCTGCATGTGGCCCCAAATGGTCGGACTGAGGGGCATGCCTAAAGAGTCGTTCTTCTTCCGTCTTCTTTTCTTCTCTCCTTTCTCATTCCCTGAATCCTCTCCAGGTGTGTCAGGGCTCTTGAGCCTCTTGCTAGGTTTACCCTCTTGAGACGACAGGCTCTTACGCTTTGCAGAGGGATTCTCTGCTAAAAACTTTAGACCAAAAACAACAAGTGTGAGTCAGGAACAAGCAACATTTTAAAATGTAGGTTATATTAGGGCTGCTCAATTAATCGTATTTTAATCGCGATTACGATTATGGCTTGCAACGATTACGAAAACAACGTAATCGAAATAAAACGATCTTTTTTTAATTATTATTTTAGTTATTTAGTTTTCAGTTGAATTATACTTAAAGTTCAGGGTAATCAACTGTTAAAAAAATACTGTTCAACATTTTTCTCCAATAAATGGATGTTTTCAAAGTCAATGAATAATCGCATTTAATAAATCGCAATTACAATTATTGACCCAAATAATCGAGATTATGATTTTTGCCATAATCGAGCAGCCCTAGGTTATATGATGAACTGTCATGAGAAAGTGTACCTTGTGTGGATCAAGAAGAAAGTCACTGAATTTGCTTGGCAGGTTGAATTTTTTAACCAGTTCGTCTTCAACCACCCAGGGAGCACTCTCTCCCATGCCCAGCCTCAGAGCATAGTGCCTGATGTAGTAGCGCATGATCTCCTTTGTTGGAGGACGCTCCGTTCTGAAAAGACTGTCTGTTGGGACATCACTGATCACCTAGAAGACAAGTCGGTGGGATACAACCTCAATTTACAAATTCAAACTGTGTCTATATCTCAAAGATCATGAACCACACAATGCTGGAGAAGGTTTGAAACCAAGCTCCTAAATATAATCAATTGTACCACAGAAAAAGACAATGCCTAATATGCTACCATGGGTTGTAAGACAAGACCAAAGAGGGGAAAGGAAGAGTAGAAACGTATTGTTTCATTTGAAAAACAGGATACTGACCTTATCCTCATTGATGAGCTTTACGTCATATTTGTGGGGAAGGAATTTGGGCATCACCCATCTCCTCCTCTCTTCCTTCATGGCAGTGGGAAGTTTCCTTGGTGAACGTCGTGCTCTGTCACCTGATAGGAAGTGAAACAATATAATATGAAGAAGACTGGTTTTATCCAAATAAACAGAACAAAGGTGTTTAATACTTTCAGTCAAATGTACTCACGTGACAATATTTTATTAATGCAAAAGAACGTTTTTAAGTTAATATTGACCTGCATGTTTAAAATATCTATTTGCTCGGATGCACAAACGTTACTCACTGAGACTCTCCCTCCTGTTCTCCTCCTCTCGGGGAGGAGGTTCCTTCCCTTGGTTCTCCTGACTTGCATTCTCCTTGTCGCTGGATGGAGAGTCGCAGGCACCTTCGAGCTTCTTCTCCGCCGTCTCCCCCTCTGGGTTATCTAGAGGATGAATCTTCACCACCTTCACTTGCAAACTTTTGTCCTTCCCCACCTGAAGAGAACAAGGTCTAGTGAGCATCTCAGAACACACTAGGGCTGCTCGATTATGGCAAAAATCATAATCTCGATTATTTGGGTCAATAATTGTAATTGCGATTATTAAATGCGATTATTCATTGACTTTGAAAACATCCATTTATTGGAGAAACAAAAATGTGAACAGTATGTTTTTAACAGTTGATTACCCTGAACTTTAAGTATAATTCAACTGAAAAATCAAAAAAAGGAAAAGTAATAATAAGATAATCGTTTTATTTCGATTAAGATGTTTTCCTAATCGTTGCAAGCCATAATCGCAATTAAAATACGATTAATTGAGCAGCCCTAGAACACACCAAGAGGAAGGTTTCTATTTCACACCTGCCTGGTACTTAAGTAAATGAATGTGTAAGTATTGTGTGAAATGAATGCCAAGTCATATTAGACTTAGCAGGTATTGTAAGTTAACACCTCTGAACAGAACCTAAGAGTTGAACAAAATAAATGTGTTTATAGGCTTTGTAATTAAAATCATTTACAGGCTCCTTTGTATAGTGATAAGGTGTACCTGAATCCAAATGCAAGGTTACATAACAAAAATTGAGAAGTAAAACTAACCAGGAAGTCACACTCTTCATCCAGAGCATACTTGGTGAGGATTTCCAGCCAGGCCATTTCAACCAGTTTGTCTAAAGACACTGTGTTGTGGTGGATCATCTCCAGGACCGGCTTCTCAAACCACTTGGGATATTCCTCGTCAAGCCTGTACAGAGAAAAACGGTCAGCAGATGTTTTTTTAGAAGCTAGCATATGAATAAAAAGTGTAATAAAGTTTGTGTCATGAGGCTCCACTTTTTTTCTCCAGTGTTAATTACCCAGCAGTTTGTCATCAGGACAGGGGCATTACATAACAGGGCAACAAAGCGTTGAGAGTGACCAGTAGGGGGAGTAAAATCTCTTGACTGATATAATTAGCATGGCTCATGATCCTAGGTGACTTGAGCTTTGGGCAGCTGAGCAATGCTTTGCCTTTACTGTGACATCTGCTTGGGCCACATGAAGGGTTTGTTCACCTTCCTCTTGCTGAAAGCACATACAGTATTTGTAGACCTGTATGTTGATAATTGTACTAAGAAAGGTCAGCTGAACTACTTCAGATTTTATATGGCTATGTTTTACACATTTGCCGATCAGGACAAAGGAACTTCCGCCAGATTCAATGATGACTCAATCACACACCCTCTAAATAGAATGAAAGGAGGAGCACAAGATGTATCCAATCAGAGCAAAGCATCACGCCTTGTGACCTTCACTGGGAAATTACAGCGCTTTCTTGACTCTACTGAGCTGCTGTTATAGTGGCTAACCTGCATTATTTACAAGTGGTGGTATATCTATTTAGAAATTAATGTGAAACAGACCTTTACTGGATATCTGAATGCATAGCAACGCCCTTTACTGAACTGTACCTGCATATTATTCAGGTTATATGTAGAGGCTGTAGACTAATCAGCAGAGAGCAGACTATTGGTCCTTAAATACACAAGGTGGAGAAAATCCTGTACATGCAAACTCAACATTTGGATGAAATACTAACAGTTCGGTGACTTCTTGTTCTTCCTCCCATGCTTCGTTGTGTGTGAGCTGACTGCTTCCGGTGCTCTTGCATGTCCAGATGCGCTCATCATACCTCTTCAAGCGTGCCTCATACTCTCTGTAGGCATTTCGTTAAGGAAACTACAATAGTCACGTGAAAACCGTTCTGCCTTTTTGGCTATTTGCCCACTAATTACAAGCAAGATTAACAAACAAGGGGCAAGGTTGACAATTTAGTGTCACTGGTGATAGAAATATAAAAATATTGAGGGGGACACCGTCCATCACAGACACAACTATATCATAACAAAAAAAGAGATGAAACGAAAAAGTTGAAGAATTGTACAATAACAATGCGAAGCTGGAAAATTGTAAGGGGGGCTGGGAAGGAATAATGATGGAGACAGATGCTGGAAGAAAGTCCTTGCTACCTTAGCAGTGTAAAAAGAGTGTACACTGATATCGGTTTTTGATTGGAGCGAAAGGTTTGACTGTGCTACCTTTCGTTATTCAACTAAAAAAGTAAAGTGAACCTTGTGTTACTATAAGATGGGACAGCCTATATATGAGGCCTATGCTTCTCATAGCTTTTGTTTAAGAAGTGATGATAGATTGAGATGTTAAAAAGGTACATACATACTTTAGAAAGTAGATAATATAGTCATGTCACTGCAGCAATCTAAACATACCAGAAACTAAAACAACTCAGGTTGCCATAAAAAGGCCTAAAGTCCACTTTTCGTACTGCGTGTCACGCCGAACTGTCATCATGTTGCTTACAGTTAAGGACCTCTGACGTTCTGAAGTTCACACAAACACCAAAACAAGTCGGTAAAGTTACCCAAATATGTTGCCAAAACCAAGATAAATACATAAGAGCGCTGCTTAAAATCAATAAACAGTTGTATGTCGGCTGTTGTCCTCTCTTGTCAAACTTGAAACAGCAAATGTACCGGCAGCTAAGGCTAGCTAAAGCTAACTGAAAGCAGCCGAGCAACATCCTCAGACGGGCTATTGTGACATAATGGAACCTAACGTTAGCAGCGTGCTAGCTAACCCGTGTAGCATTAGTAGCTGACAGCGGGCTGGTAAAAGTTGAAAGTGAAAGGAAGCATTTTAGCAATTCGTTATAAATAACTAAGAGATGGGAATTGTTAAATGTGTTATACAAAATACAACAAGTGTGCTATAATGCGTTATAGCCAGTTAGCTAGCTATCATGGCTGGATTAGCAAAGCGGGCTGAACATTAGCTGTACACTGTGTACATGCGGAGGAAATCAGCGTTTAATGAGGGGAAATGTCAGGTACCATCAAATAAATCACGCTAGCCAGCTCTTCAGTCCTGTGCAAATGACTAACATTATGTAATCAGAAATTAAGCCAGATAGACAAAGCCACATATTTAAAGCATGCTGGTTGGCTCAATAGGAGCATCAGCATCATGTTAAAGGATACTCTTTGTTCCTGAAGGCCTCCTTGGTGTGCTCAATGATGTAGACCTCCTCTCCCGGGCCTGGTGGCTCGGCTAGCGGCTTAGCCAGTGGGTAAGGTTTTCGGCCTAAAAGCGGTGCCATTTCAAATCCACAGATGGCACGGGTGCCAACGGTACAATTAAATCTTCTAGCAATAAACTAGTACAATGATATACAATAATATGACCTTAGCATGTATGCAAGTGTCTTGTCTTGTCGGGTTACCGCCGGCAGGCCCGGCACTCAGCGTGTAGCAGCTAGCTGACTAGCTAGCAGGCTGGATTGCTATCTGGTTGCAAAACAATAACAGTGCGCGTCTTGCCATCCGCCTCATCGCATCCTTCTTCTCTCCTCAAGTAGCGGTGCCATGCTGGTTTCAAGCAAAGATGTAAAACAGGTGGCCAGATCTGTCTCTCTCTAGAGTTAGTAAACTTTTAGTTCCTCCGGATGAACATGTAAGGATGCAAGCCGCACCGATATCAAACTCGCGGCAACAGCCAGAGCTCAGTTCAGCAGGAGGTCTGGCGCGCTGTACAATCCCAAAGTCTTTGCAACTAACTAGCCCTGAACTCGTCAAAACAACTGTATTTGCTGGATGTTCGTACGGTCGGAGCGTCTTGTTATCAGAAAAGAATAAGTAAGTGGTGCGAAAAAGTAACGTGGATCGATCAAGAGGTTAATTCCTTGTTGAAATGGCGGGAGTTTCTAGTCCACCGGTACAATTCCGTACACTCTCAGAACTCCGTTTCCCCGGCAGCAGGCAGCGTCGCGAGAACGTCCCGCCCCCACTTGACGCTCATTGGCTCCCTCAGTAGAGCGCCTTCATCGAATTGCTCTCGTGGCCTGTGATTGGCTGATTTGGCCTGGCTGTCAAACTACACTAGCCCTCGAAACAAACCACGCCCGCATCGAATATAAATGAGACTAGAGGTCAGCTGATGACAATAGCTTATATGATCTTTTTGACTAATTTATACATAAACCCATTTCAATATGTTGATAATGTATTGGCTGAAAACTGATCAGACATATATTCCTTGTCCAATAATCAAAATCATTTTCTAAACCCTTTGTCTGGTTTCCATTTTGAAAATGTCTGTTTAAACAATAGGCCCTTCCTTAATTAAACAGCACAGTAACCACACGATATTATGGTGAATGCATAGCGACTTTGTAGTAACAATGAACGGATTGATTGGAAATTCATTGGAAAGTAGCATTTATTATGGTTTACAACTGCTTCAGTTATAAACATGGGCAAATTATATCATAAATATTAAGAAAGCATTTCTTGCATGTTTTAAGCCAACAAATATCCGTTTCAGAAAGGATGTTGTATTTAATACAAAATGGCACATCTAAACATCAATCTAAAGCTACACATTTAATACATTTTCAAAATGGCATGTAAACCTAAACAACAAAGCAATAGGAATTTGAAACATGCAAAAGTGAGGTTCAGCTCCATAAAGAGAAACTGAGAAAATAGTTAGTTGCCACAAAAGCATGTGAATTAAGAATTTTAAAACATTGCTTTCAGTGGCAGTCACTTGCCACACAAAGTTCGGAAAATCGTCTCCATTCATTTCTGAAATTATTGAAAACGGCATACTTTAGAGACCTTTAAAAGTAAACAAGGATTTCGCAGGAAATCATTTTTTTCATTTGATTGAATGTAATGTTTGCGGAAAATATGTCAAGAGAATCTTATAATCATTTAGAAGGCGTGGCTAATCTGACAGAGGAAAGGTATCATGTGCATTTTGACAACATTATTCTAAATGAGCTATCTCAGAACAGCATTTTCTCCTGTGCATATCTTCTTTAAAGGGGGTGCTCCTGTTTCATCCAATTCCTCCTGTTGAATTAAAATAAAAATATGTTAGTAAAAGGTCCACAAGGTTAGAAGCAATACTAGTTAAAAAAAAAAAAAAACATAATTTGTAACACTATGCAACAAACCCCAATGCTTGAAATTGTATTCTTAAAACATTTTTAAGTCTTCCTTGATGCCCTTTTAAAAAAATATACCTGTGTGTCTGGGGTCTTCCGTCTGATGGCTCCTGATGAAAGAAGGTCTTCCTTGATGAGAGTGGGAGGCTCATCAGCCCCCTCCTGTCCTGAATGTACTGGCTCTGCATTAACAAGAAAGGGTGGAAATATATCCTCATGAACGCAGCTTTGACAGTAAAGGAATCCAGAGACAGCACAGTACCCAACTAGTGTAATTTCAATAAGTATTTCCACAGTTCTACTACTATTACCGCTAGGACTGATACCTTTGTACACTTGTACCTTTTTAAAATAACAGAATACTGTGTTCAATTCAGTGAAAATATGTTTGAGCGCCATCCACATACCATCTACACTCTCCTGGCCCAGCATTGGTGGCTGAGAGTCTTCAGTTCGGAGGCTGGAGGTGTGTGGAGGGCTGACCTGCTGCGAGCTGGAAGTGCTGCTGCTGTTGTCCATTTTAGGCTGGTAAACGTCCGACAAAAAGCTCTGGTTGCTGTTTTCATCTGGGAATGAGAGCACAGTGCTTAAGATCAGGTGACATAGTTTTATTATGTTTTTGTTGTATTTTTGTTTGGTTGTAAAGTATTTAGGCTTTTGACATTTTTGCATGGAATTGCTCCATCATTTTTTTTTTTTTAAATACACACACAAACTCACCAGTGAAATCCAGTAAAGAGTTGGTATTTTCCAGGACCACATCTTTCAGTCCTCTAGCATCTCCACCTGTAGATTTGGTCCTATATATCTGATAACAAGGAGGGGATTGTAAAAATCAGTCTTTTGACTAGATATATAGAAGTGAATCCTTAAAAGCTATGCCATTTTTTTTTTTTACGTGGCAGACACCCACCTGCTTTGTTTCTGTTACTGGCACCCACTTGAATATGCGTAAAGATGTGTCTCCGACTGTCACCCATTTCTTCTCCCTGTAGATGAAATTAGTTTTTGCTTATTTTCGCAAGGAGCTTTTTTTAGGTCAGCACCATCTGCTTTAGGAAACCATTCATTTGTAACATGACATAACAGGCTTTACATGCTCGTGTCTTCTCTGTCTACAGCAAAAAATGACATCTAATCAAATATCTTATTATGCTAACTAACAGCCCTCGCTTACTTTGCATGGGCGTGAAAATATAAGGAGGATTGGTATCATGGTGTTCATTAATGTCACTGTTATGTCTGTGACTACGGGACAGTCGTCTACATTACGGCGCGCAGCGTGTGAGGCTGTGGCCATATTGACAGCTATCGGCGGAAAAAACTCAGCTAGCTCCGCCCCTGCTGTCAAACGGGGGCAATGATTGGTCAGCAGCCCCGTCAATCATCCAACTTTTCCGACTGAAGTTTGTTGAGCGACGCAGCAGATAATCAGGCTACAGTCTAGTGAGTCTACTAATACATTCCCCTCCATATTGTCCCCCGGACAGCCTACATACCATTTGCGCACCTTCTCGATGGCTGCCAGGACCTTTTTAATGTCATCTTTAGCCCGACTTCGGGTCTCTGCACGGCCTGATCGTCCCGACATCTTGATGCTGTTATGATTCATCTACAGATGCATCTGAAAACTTCAAGACCAAGCCCCAGTCCTCCGTTACACTGGTAGTCTCGCGAGATTACAACCTCTCATTTTTAGGTTTATTTTTTGGGCTTCATCCTCGTCAGTATGCTCATACTGTATTTGCTGTAATTATTGGATGGGCAGTCAGAGGTTTTTTAAAATTATATATATTTTTTAATTATTTACAGTTCATTACATGCACTCATATAAAGTGGTGGAATGTTACCAAATACATTTTTACATCACATTTCATTTAATCAAGTAGTGTAGGCTACTTACTACTATATAGAGTAATTTAAATTAGCCCACCTCTTCCAGCTCGACATTCAGGTAATGATCACTGTATTGCATCGATATCAATAATGAAAATAATAATAAATCAGTAATATATAATTTGTTATTATATATTTTTACCTTTAGTAAAAATCACTGCATTCAAATAAAGTATGTATGTATTTACATTGTGATATTGCATAGTGATACTTCCAGTGCACAACAATACTGGGATATTGGAGCGTACTTGAGTACTTGCTTCCTTAATTAATATTACATTCTTTTTTAGAGATTCAACAATAATTGTGGTCAATAAAATGTCAAATATAATGTCAAAAATATAACGTTTATGACAACTAGGTCGAAGAGGGTGTTTCCAGTGTCTTGTTTTACCAATACAAAGTCTAAAGTCCAAGAGGGAAGCAGGAAGTCTCCATTTGCCACATGCTTAAAACATAATTTTCTGTAATTTCTTTGCATTAAAAATATAATTTTCTTCGATTAATCATCACATCTCTAGAAATCTGCTTCCCTTTAGTTATTTTTATATATTTTACAATGCCTCAACAATTTGTTTTATTGTGATGGGTATCATACATTGCTACACACATTTCCAGCTGGCCCTCCTTTTACCCCTGAGACAAAAGCTTTTATTAAATGTACGTTTTTACTCCTGGTTCCCATGTTTGACCAACAGAGGGCAGCCTTGAGTTGTGCATGGCAAACAGGCTCCTCCATAATCTGAGACTGAGCAAAGGTTGAGTCTGTTGCAGTTTTGATGAATTAGTTATTGGAAAAATCAATGACAATAATTTATTTACAGCTTGCATATCTTCCAGGTAATACAAGAGAAGGATGTACTTTACAGAAACTGATCAGACTGGAGTGTGGTTGACAGTGGTATAGCTTCAGGGTAAAGCCCTTGTAAAAAAAGAATCAGTGACAATAGAGCGTATATGTAGAATGATAAGCTTAACAATCAATACATTATAACATACTGTACAGTATCAGTGTTCAGATAGGGCTGATTGTTGCTTGGACAAGTTGTAATAGCACTAATCGGGACGCCATAAGGGATCACATGTGTTGATTTTCTGCAGTGTGTAGCATGGAGTCAATGACGAAGAATGTTGGGGTTAATGGCTAAATGTGATTTTATTAAAACATTCAAGGATTTGGCTTGTGTGTATAATGTGACATGCTCCTTACATTGAAGCTGTTTAATTCAGATTTTTTCTTAGTTCATTCTCAAATCTTTTTTGAATTATATTGCATTTTCCATCTGTTCCAATTGTGTAATACATTTATTGTGATTCGAAAACAAAAACTTTACATGTTATGGTGTATTTAAACACAAGGCATTACATTAGATAGTGATAAGCTTAATATATACAAAAACATCATTAGGGTACTTTCTATTGGGAAGTAGCTGTCCCCAACCCTGACCCCTTACCCCACTTAAATTTTTTTTTTTAAAGTTGTTCATTGGTGTATTTAGAAGATATTTATGAATACATTCAAACAGAAGTTGGAATATTTAGATTTATTGTGGGTATCATTTTTTATTGAAAAAACTATACTCAAAAAATCATGTACCCAGTTTTCATGTGACTAACGAAACCAAAGGGGTTTTATTCCAATGGCTGAGCCTGGTTTTTAGCCAGACCCCTGCATTTTTGACTAGGCAGGGACACTGCATCCCTGTCCCTCATGGCTGAATGGCAAGTAGCTATGTATATCCCATACTTTTGTTATAAATCTGTTCCAAAATCAGAAAATCGGCGTGTAACCTTAAAGGTCCCATGTCATGGCCATTTCTACTGATCATAATTCCATTGTTGAGGTATACTAAAATAAATGTATATTGTGCAATTTTCCAAACTCACATTGGTTTCTCATACAGCATCTCTGTATAGTAGGCCTATGTGTATTCACTCTCTGTCCTAAACGGCTTGTTGGAGCTCCTGCTCCTATTAGGTTTGTATGTGTGTACACCTCTTCAAAAACGTGTATGCTAGCCATGTACTTGCTATCATTCTTTAGTTATGCTCAATTTAAGCTAGAATCGTCACTACCGAAACATATGGTTAAGTTTCGGTAATTGACATGATCGTTTCGGTGGTGACAAAATGGAATTTTAAGCAGTTAAATCCCACCATTTTGAAATAAATGTGTTTTAAAGTCTGAAAATCAGTGTGCTACTTTAAAGGTCTCTTATTATACTATTTGTAGGCATATATTATAGGTCTCAGATATATAAAAACATGTCTATGAAGTGTTTTGCTCAAAATACCAAACAGATCACCCACTCTCATCCCCCTCTCTTTCAGCTGTTACTAAAGTGCTGATTCTGGGTCAGTAGCTTCAAACATTCACACTTCAGCATAAGGCATGTTATGAGTTCAGATTAAGCAATAAGGTTGAGGGAATATGAAACAACCTTGAGAACAAAATACTGTGGTCACTACCGACACACTGGATGTTTTGTAAAAAATGAAGTATATTGACTTATCAAATAAAATGATATGATACTGATTGTTTTAATGCATGTTCAATTTCAACAATCATCAACTCTGGAATCAATATGATCAGTTTTATGCATTTTACAAAGAAAAATTGCATTGAGATTTTTGTGAATTGTATAAATTCAACTTTGAAATTTGATTAAAAATCTAATTGCATGGATTTAATTGTGAAAACCCTCAAGAAATATTTGTTAAAATACTATTTAGAGAAGGGAAGGTAAAACAATCTTAACAGTTTAATATAATACTTTTTTACTACAGTGTATGTACTATGTTTCGGTAGTGACCATTTTTGGTAGAGGAAGAACTATCCACAGTCTGAAAATACGATATCAAAATGTACGGTTCTTCTAGATATGTGTAATTTAGATATGGTACAAAATATATATGGACAAAGTTTTGGTAAAAAAACAATGTCAAAACTGTTCCAACCTGACTTTGCATCAATTCGGTAGAATGGCATAACACATTATTTAATATATATCATATATTTATTTCTGTATTTTTATAAAGTCTTAAAGTCACAACCGGCCCTTTGAATGCAGCCATAATGCTGATGTGGAGCGTGATGAAATAGAGTTGGACCCCCTGCTCTAGGTCACAGTGAACACTTTTGAAGAAGTTGAGTCACTGAGTTTTGAAAGAAGACTGAAATAAACCGACAGCTTGACCAACGACTGTTAGGAAAGCGGAAGCTCACATTAACACTGACATCCTCCACTCGCAATGCATTTATTTTGAGGTTACTTCATCTGCTAAATCTGGCACTGTTATAGTTTTGTGTCTTATATGTTGATTGAATCTTGAAAAGCATGAGGAGTAAAACCCCAGACTCAGAGACAGTTTCACCCCACAGGCCATCAGACTGTTAACCACCTGAACTCTGTGAAGAACATCCAGAACATTCATCTGTTGCATCTTGCTTATTATTTATCTATATATCATATTCCACTTGTAGACTCATCTTGCACTACTTCTATTTTATTTGTATTTACATCTCAAAAGATTCTCTTCACTATTTGATCTGTTTTATTAGTTCTATGTCCTATAAGTCCGGCAGTGGCTCAGGCAGTAGGGGCTTGGACCGTGAGCCTATTCAAGTCCCCGACCAGACCTAAATATGGAGTGTGGACTTCTACTTAGGTCCCAGTTCACCTCCTGCCCTGCTGTGGTGCCTTGAGCAAGGCAGCGGACATCCCCCTTCCCCCCTCACTCCCATTGCTCCCCGGGCGCTGTACAATAGCTCCCCACTGCTCCTGGTGCTAGACTCCTGGTTCTAGGATGGGTTAAAAGCAGAGAACACATATCACTGTGCGTGCTCCCTCCCATTCTATTCTTTATTCATGTTGCTGGAGGACTTCAGTTTCTCATTGACATATCTCCACTGAAGCAATGTAGTAGTTAGTTAGTTTTAATATAGGCGGTGGTAGCGCTGATACTAGTATAGATAGAGAGATAGATAGATAGAGAGAGAGAGATAGAGATAGAGAGAGATAGAGAGAGAGATAGATAGATAGAAAGTAGTATTAGATGTAGTATTTATTGCAGTAGTATATAAGAGCATGTTAAATATATTTACAGAAGTGTGCAAATATTCTAAAACATTATTATTAATATTGCACGTTGTGTTGTTTGTTAGTTAGTTTGTGTTGTTTTGTGTTGTTTGTTTGTGTGGTTCTCCTGCCTCCCTCCAGTCCATCAGGGGGCGGGAAAGCACCTGTTTTCCGGGCAGAAGAAGAGTCGCTTCTCTTCCGGAGTGAAGGTCATTCTCCCGCGGAAACATGGCGGCGCCCGACGAGCTGTTCTGCTGGGAAGGAGCCTGGGGTCTGCCGTCCGTGAGCAGCGACTGCCTCACCGTGCTGGTGAGAGGGGGGGAGAGAGAGGGGGAGAAACGGGAGAGAAAGGGTGATGAGGGACGGAGCTTTAATGGAGTTCCGGAGCCTGTGTTTGGGGAATGGGTTCCAATATTCTAAGCTTCAGGTACAGCGACCTCTGCTGGCGACACACACACACACACACACACACACACACACACACACACACACACACACACACACACACACACCGGGTTCGGTTCTGGGTAAAACAAAGATGATGCGGGTCGGGTCGCGGGTGTTGTATAATAAATATATTAAAATAATAATAGTTTAGTTTAATGTTTAAATCCTCAGACCTCTCCCCGCGGTCATAGCCTCTGCAGCGCATCAATCTGCTGCTGAGCGCGCCACACTCTAAATGGCTGAGTTGAAGCTCTCTAGCGGAGAAAAGCAATAACACTTCCTCAAGAGCGAAATCCAACGTCTGGGAAGCTTTTGGTGTCATCCTAGATCAGGGGTATTCAACTAAAATGCAACGAGGTCCAGTTAGAGAAAATGTCCCAATGCAAAGGTCCAGAACATCAAAATGTCTAAGTTGCTTTATGAACTAGTGTGATATATTTTGAAGTAGCTTTATCAACGTCTGCATGTCATCAACAACTGACTGCCAATCAAATAAAGAAAGTACAATTCATAAACAACAATATTTATTGTCTGTAAACATTGAACTCTACAGATATACAGTAAATACTGTGGATATGTGTAATGTTCCTCTCGGGCTGCATTTCAAAATAAAATAGAGAAAATAAATAAAATAGCTTTTGAAAATGTGTGCATCTTAAAAGTGCTTGATTTTAGATAAATAAAATAAAGAGTAGCAGCTGCTTGAGTTTCTCTTTCTCTTTGTTAACCGTTTCACATCATGACTTAACAGTTTCAGACGATTATAGAACAATATCAGTCTTTACACATCATAACAATTCATGTTATCGAGTGACGAGGACCGACGATCTGAGGACCAAGTATACTACAATTTTCGTCTCTTTGTAAGTGACACCGCACGAAAGGGAGGGTAAGATAAGAAATAAGTCAACGACCTCGCCTGAAGTCCAAAGAGTAACTGTATAGAGTGACTTCGGTTACATCAATAATCAATCAAAATTATATCCGCCACCATCGCGACTTATGATCACATCTATCGTCTCTATCTTATCTAACGTCTCTCTCTCTATCCTATCTCGTCTCTATTCTCTCTCTCTATCTTCTTAATCATATCTACCATCATAAATAACGTCATCATATATTTCTCATACAGATTTATATGAATGTCTTAAACACGTTTATAGATTTTGTAATATAATATACGGTGCAAACACAACAAAACAATCAATCAAACACAACAAAAAACACAACAAACAACCAACCAAGAGGACGGAGGGAAGGTCAGGTCGTTCCCGGCCCTTTCGGGTGGACAAAAGCCCGGTCTTCTTCACCACGCGAAGAGAAGGCCTCAACTTCGCAGTAAGAAGGGCGCCGTTTGTACCCGCCGCCGGGCGTGCTCGACGAAGACGACCCTTCCTCGGACCGCGCAGACGGCAGGCACCCTCGTCGCTGCGGGGAGTGTGCACGACGCACTCTCCCCCCCTCTCGTCTCCCCTCTTTGCCTCTCTTCCCACTACTCCCTGCCTCGAAAATTACCTCAAGCCTCGGACACCCAAAACCTTACCGCAAGGTTAATAAGAATTCGGGAAGTCCATGTCGCTGGAGACGGCCGCGTGTGTGTGTCGTCTGTGTGTGTGTGTGTGTGTGTGTGTGTGGTAGTGTGTGTGTGTGGACCGAAAGGACAAGACCCCGGATTTTGTTTCTACTACGGCCCCACGTGCCAGCGCCCACAAGACTATTATTTATATAATATTTATTTATTATCAGATCAAATTACGAAATTTAGGAGTCTGAGAGGGGCGCGCGTCATCGGAGACGGGTCGCGTAAGTTAGACGCCGGGACCTCCCGCGGTGTAAGAATTTACCGACTCCGCACTTCGAGAGATCGCGCTCTTTTCGGTTATTGTGAAGGAAGTTTCTCGGATTTAGGTTGCAACAGACCCTTCGAAAACAAGTAGGATCTAGTCCCCATAACGTTTGAGTTTTAAGTTGCTCAGGTCAATCCTCTTTTACAGGGGTACGTTTCCAGGTCTTGTAGTTTTACAGATTCAACGAAATAGCTTGATCACACTATATAAAACTTCATCGGAAATAGTTGCAGACTGTACACTAGATGTTGACTGAACGGTTAGTGTACTGTTCTTTCGTATCGTTAAGTTATTTGTTGTTATACAAACAGACACTTGAAACTTGAGATGTCTATATGTCGATTTATGACACCTATACACACTACTAAGGAGAGCCCGGACGTAAATTTTATTTTATCTCTTTTATTTATTTATCGAAACTTTTACCGTCACGTAGAATTTTCGACGAATTAAAATCTATTTAATTTTATTTCACATCGTCGGTCGAACTCAAAGGGAAAAAGAAACAATTGGCAAAGTGTAGTACTGAATTGTCACAAGTCTGCTAATATCTTTGTTATAGTTCGAAGATGTTGTAGTATTTGTTAACTTGTCAAAATTTCAGAGAGAAGAAAGGGGGAATATAACGCCTGGGAGTGAACGAAACAAAGGACTAGTCAACGCTCTTAACTCGAACCGTCGAACTAGGACGGTCCTCGAAATCTAGACCCCGACTTACACAACAGTCCCGGTAAGAGTGTGTGTACGTCCACGAGTAACCAAATCGGACCCAATCGAGTAACCAATGGTCACTACGTTTGTGTCCCATACCACTTTCTCTCGTCTTGATAAGCTTCGTCTTTTTTTGTCGCATTTATTATGGTAGACTTTTTCCGGGATCAGCGATATTACGAAGTTACTTGAACAAGAAATAGTTATATGAGTCTAGTTATCTCTGTCTCTACAATTCATATATTAGTCTTCCCACAAATAATAATAAATGTCGTCACCCCACCCCTTGGAAAAAGGAAATGTAAATATGTTAGTAGGAAGCTCCCGGCATGTTTAATAACTTGAGTTGGAGACGAATTTTTTTGATTTTAGTGTCGGGTAAGTAAACCGAAAGGAGAGTAAAGACACGGGTTTCTTTTTCGATGGAGACTTAGGTCTCTAGAGTGGTACTGAGTACGTACGGGTACACGTGCCACACGTACTGGTGGTGTTGTCTTCTATACCTGTGTTCTACACACTTTACATTAATAATAGGATTAGGTACACTTGTACTAAATTACACCCCCCCCCTGGATTGGAGGAGACTCCCCCAGGAGTGGAGGAGCATACTCCCAGACCCCCGTACGAGGGGGCCCTTCAAAAAATTTATAACTTCAATTTCTACGTTAGAACTCTAGAGAACTCGTACTACTTTTAGTTTCACTGTAGGTCTATCTAGAAAGTGAGTTATAAAATTTTTTTTAGAAGGGCCCCCTCGGTACGGGGGTCTGGGAGGATCTCCTCGCACTCCCTGGGGGGATCTCCTCCATCCAGGGGGGGGGGGGTGAATTAGTACACAGTGTACCTAATCCTATTATTTAATGTAAACGGTGGTGTAGGAACACAGGTATTAGAAAAGACAAACACCACGCAGTACGGTGTGGCACCGTGTACGTACGGTACTCAGATACCACTCTAGAGACCTAAGTCTACATGAAAAAGAAAACGTGTCTTTACTCTCTTTCCGGTTTACCTTACGCCGGCCACTAAAATCAAAAAAAATTCGGTCTCTCAACTCAAGGTTATTAAACATGCCGGGAGCCTCCTACAACAATATTTACATTTCTTTTTCCAAGGGGTGGGGGGACGACGATTTATTATTATTTTGGGGAACTAAATATTGAATTGTAGAGACAGAGATAACTAGACTCATTCGATAATATTCTTGTCAAGTACTTCGTACGCATATCGTGTCCGGAGAAAAAGTCTACCATAATAATTGCGACAAAAAAAGACGAAGCTTATCAAGAGAGAGAAAAGTGGATGGACACAAACGTAGTGACATTGGTTACTCTGGATTGGGTCCGATTTGGTTACTCGGGTGGACGTACACACACTCTTACCGGTGACTGTGGTAAAGTCCGGGTCTAGATTTGAGGACCGTCTCTTGTCGAGGTTGAGTTAAGAGCGTGACTAGCTTGTTTCGTTCACTCCGCAGGCGTTTATATTCTCCCTTTCTTTCTCTCTGAA